>NC_083643.1:6492582-6632582 GCF_963576545.1 Limanda limanda | reverse complement strand
GCGTCCGCTTGTTTGCCTCCAACGTTTAGACTGAAGAGAAATCGAGGGAGATTTACAGGGTTGGGTGGAGAGAAGGGGAAATAAATAGAGAGAAAGAGAGAGAGGGAGGAAGTGTGAAAACAACAGAGGGGGGGGGGGTCTTCTAAGAGGCAGAGACTGAAAAATGTTTTGCATCCTGCGATCTCCCTGCGATGTTCTGCCCTGTGACATTCGCTTATCGTCGGCGGCGCCCAATGCTCCGCTGTCAAAGTGCTAATTACATCCAGGCAAATGGGACGTGTTCTACATCAATACTGTCTTTACGAGGCAGTCGGTAAATAGATTAATCTAACAGCTATGGTAACCTTGACTATTCCCAATGGTCTGCTGGTTTGCAGTTTATCTAAAGGGTAAATAAACTGGATTAGTCCCATCTCTAATAAATATGGACAGAGATTGTATTTCCTGATCATTATCCTGGACAGCTGAAGAGAAGGGCAGCGGGGTCGGACAACTTTCATTTAGTTCATGTTCATCATGTTGAAGCGTCATTAGCTGTCTGGTGAAATATAATCCCTGAAATTAATGGAGTCAGTTGGAATTACTTCAACAGCCGAGATAATCTGTTCTTCTCTCAGATAACTAATCATTTAAAGTTGTAGATAATTGTCAGTTTGAATTTGAACCTTAGACTGGATATAAAGATGGACGACATGCCACCTCCTCTAAAGTGGAGCCAAATCATCTTGATACAAATAAAAATCTAGAAATTAGTACGTAAATCATTAAGTACTCAACAGGCACTTATGGCAAGAATGAGTGTTATAATATGGGAAATATATTTAAGTGTGTATTTACAGACGTCAGTATTCATGATTGAAAATCAACAATTACTATATATTATATCACCTCAATATTAACAGCTATGTACCACTTCAGATTGTCCAAACATTTCCTTGTTCTTTCATTCTCATATTCATACAGACGACATTGGTATTCGAATATATAACAGGCTATCTACATTTAATTGTAAAATACAATATTATAAAGTTAGAGGGGAAAGCAGCATTGAAGTCAGCAAGCGTTCTATTTTATTCCCTTAAGAGATGTAGGTCTTGAGCTTCTGTTTGATGGCACCACAGCAGATTGGGCACTTGATGAGTGACTTTGAACACGCGGCTTCCTCCATGTTAGTAGATGGGAACCAAACTACATCTACAATCCGTTATTTGATGCTATAAAACCAGGATGAAACATAAAAGACAGCTCGATCACATCTACTCCTAATGACGTAAGGCACAAGATGGCGGCCCTCTTGTTTGAGCTTGTTGGCCACAGTCTTCATACTCGCTGAAATGCAGTGGAATGAGTTAACAAGGTCTTGGTTGTGTTGCAGCTTTTGTTTTTTACTGTAGTTGTTATTCTGATAATGATCTGAGCTGCTGGAGCTATTTGATCTGCAGCAACGGTAAAAGGACAAGCAGAAGAAAATTCACAAGACAACAGGCTGTAAACAAACAGGAGACAAACTCTAATGATCTGGTGTCCCGTAGTTTTTAACGGGGATGGAGGAAAATGTCCTGCCAGTTTTGTGTATTTGTCATTGTCTGAGTTTTACAGGTGTGTGTGTGTGTGTGTGTGTGTGTATGTGTGTGTGTCAGTGTTTGAGGTCAGTCCTTCAGGCGCTCATGTTCTCAGGAAGCCCAGTGTGACAAGCTGGAGACGAGTCCGAGGAAGTCAGTGCATGTCCGGTGTCTCATGGAGGACCACAGAGCTTTGAGCACCGTGCTGCATCCTCCACTACCGTCTACACACAAGTTCCTGCTCCTCTACACAATGCATCATCCCGGAAAGTTTAGAGTTGGAAAACTATGAGCTACGTGAGGAAGTGCGTATTAATTTCAATCGTCTGTCAAAATCTCGAACTCGTGAACTGAGCTGGAAGGATTAACTGACACCAGCGGCATATTTGTCCAATTATTTCTGTAATGAGGAAAAAGAAAACAATTAAGAATCATGTGTTTTTACCAGCGATACATTTATGGTGATGCTTTTTGCCTCGGGGCCACGAGTATTCATGATTTGCATGTGTGCGAACAGTCAGAGTTCCCTCTTAATAAGCAGGCTGGAGGGTTTTTTGAAGTTTGAGTCTCTCACTTTCCCCCTGATCAGGTCTGATCAGAGCACAACACGCTGAGAGACGCAGCCTGAAGACGGGAGAGGAGGAGCGGTGGAGGCCGCGCTCCTTTCAGCTCGGCTCCATGAGGCAATAATGAGTTGAGAGCTCACAGGGGATCGGTGCTTATCACGCCGCCTCCTTGACATGGAAGAGTCAAGGACTAATGTGCATTAACTCTCCAAGAATCGAATGAGTCACCAGACAGCTCCGCTCACCCCCATGTCCACCGCTGCAGGACGCTTAGAGTTATTCCTCTGCAGTGCCGGCTAATAAACTACTTTATGTATTTGTCTTTGAGGTATAAAAAAGCTAATGGGAGAAAAACGGCAAAACTTTAAAACTAAAAAAAACCTTTGTTGCTTTCGATAAAAATGACGATAATGAGAGGAAGAGATAAAGCTTTTATATATTATAAATGTGTGAGAAAAGGAGACAAGAGGTGTAGATAGAGATAATGAACATACGATGGACAGAGAAGATTAAAAAGAGTGTATGTGCGCACGATATTTTTCTTTCACCTGCTAGCGGCTGCCCTGCAAGGACACAATGACATAATTAAAATCTACTCATTACAGGAGGAACGCTTTAGAAATGTGTGTTTAATGCGGTCCTCGGTTTGTGGCTTTAATAATCGTGGCAGCGAGGCCACAATGCAGCTGATTAGTCTGCAGTTTGCTTACATCCATATCAGCAGCCAGGAATAAATAAACTGAATTGCCCATCGAGTACAGAGAAAAAAACCTGCAGGAGCACGAAAATAAATGAAAGTCATATTGATTTTACTTTTCCATACGTGAGGAAAAGCCGGTCAAACAATGTTAGTGCAGTAATATAGATGTGGTTTTGTTATTTAAAGGCAACAAGGCTTTGAAAAAACGTCACGCTTCAATGAACATTAAACAGACAATGTATCTGACACCTTTACTTAATCTTACACGTTGTTTTGTTTTTGTTTTGTATGCTTCACTCAAATACTCCTGTCGTGGTTGAAAAGTGTAAAGTGAATTCTGTTCATGAATCAGTGATCAGGTTCTTCCCTCGACCATTAACTTTGACAGCAACACTGACAGCAGCACTGACAGCAGAGAGGTTGAACCCAGGCCTTTTATAAAGTCAAGAATGAGTAGTAATTAGAGACGTCTAATATGATCAGTACAACCAGTAATGTTTGTCTATTAAACTGATGCTCGGTATCAGTTAAGAATGAGAAGCTGAGTGTGTATACGTGTGTGTGTGTGTGTTGTACACTACACACTAGACTCATTGTATCCCGCACTGCATCGTGAAAAATAATTAACAAGCGATGGTCACTAACTGAGTTAAATGTGAGTACATCGCGCTCCCACTTAATGAAAGTGAAACCCCAGACAGAGGAGAGGAGAGACCGGTGTGATGTGAAAACAATATTGTGTCAAGTCGGAATAAAAAGCAATGAATAAAAAGCCTCAGCTGTGACTCAGTGGCAAACAGAAAAGGACTTGATTGAAAAGAACCAAATGTTTCAGCGCACGTTGACGATTTTCTATTTAATTCAAGTGGGAAATGAAGCTCAGCAAACGGAGTGAGCACCTGCTGTTTGGATATGAAACATCAGCCATGTGTTTACTGCTGCAGAGAAAATGAGTTTGAAAGTGGGGTTTTTATTCTCATTTTGCCAAAGAGCTCACTATCGAGTCCTCTACGTGGAACTCCCTATGATTTTCTGTTTCTCTGGTTGGTTTGTGTTATTTGTTCCGTCCTTGATCGATATGGATGCAAATCCTAACACATCTACAGCGATAAGTGTTTAAACGCAACAGCAACACAACCACCACAACTTGAGATGTTACATTTGCACCAGGAAGAACCTTCCAGCTTCAGTCTTTGTCAGAATACGTGAATACGATTGAATTATGGTTCATAAATGTAGTGATTAATATCCGTTTCAGCAAGGAAAGACAGTTCTTATTTATTCTGCCACATAAAACAGTCAGCTCTGCCGTACTGAGCAGGCTGAGGCCGAGTCTCCCATCGACTGAACCGTCACTCAAAGGTATCGACTGTTCTGTTAGCAGACATCTGGCCGCCTGATACTGTCCGTGGACGTCTTAATGGACACACACACACACACATACACACACAATCTGGTATAACACTATAACACACACAACAGATGTGAAACATAGGACTTTCCAAACACTCAAATGTAGAGTACACACACAACAGATTGTC
Source organism: Limanda limanda (assembly GCF_963576545.1). NCBI lineage: Eukaryota > Metazoa > Chordata > Actinopteri > Pleuronectiformes > Pleuronectidae > Limanda > Limanda limanda. Next base: position 6,628,213 of record NC_083643.1, on the reverse strand, counting down.
TCTTAAAACAAACACTCACAAATAAACACACACACACACACACACACACACACACACACACACACACACACCTGCTGGTTCGATGACAGAAGTGGATGGTGAAAGATGGGGCCTGTTAGTTAGGTCTTCTCTCTTGTGCCGGTGTAATGAGGCGGCACATTTGTCCTGAATGACCAAAACAATTCGACAGGGTCAAGAGGTAAATTCATGAATTACTAACCCAGGTCCATAAATAACCAGCGGGGATCAGGGCAGACCCCCGGAGAGGCGGCTGAGAAATTTTAGTCAGTGTTAAAAAAAATATCCAATTTGAAAGCCAAGAGTTTCTGCCCTGTTTGATGCGACCTTTCTGGACAGGGTGGGTCAATCAGGAACAAATCTGATTCTCACTTAGCATGCGATGCCTGAGAAAAGGGTTTTTCCTCATTAATTCATCCTGTGAAACCAGGAAATATATTCAGGCTGTGACATTGACTGACCAAGAGATCTGAGGTGGATGATCCCTAAAGGTAGATTTCATCCATTTAATTCAAGAGACAGAAAAGGACCAAAGGACACAAGAGTTTTCTCATGTTAGTTCATTTTCTATAAACCACCTTTTTAACTCATCATAATTAAAGGACACTTTTATAACATATATTATTGAACCTATCCGACCTATACAGCTGCTCCTTTTTTTACATTGAATAAAGTGCATGTTATTTTTTGTTGCTAAGCATTTGAACTGCATATTTGAAGAAAAATACAATAGATCGTATAAATATATACATGCAATATACATATTTTCACATATTGAGAGAAAACTGTGATCCTAGTTCCAGTTTAAATCGCAAACAAAAAAGAAAGTGTTGGCATTAGTACAAAAATGTATGTAAAAGTTGAGTAGAAACTACAGGCTTGCACTTCTCCCCTGTGAGGAGGAGGAGCTGATGATCCCTTCGGAGTCCAAGTCCTTTTGACAGGTTATTCATTTGACAAACGACATCACATGGAGGAAATGGGACATGTGTTCCAGCCGCCTGTGACAGAACCATGAGAGCTGCATGGTCACCTTCAGCCATCACACATGAGGAACAGTCACTGCTCCACCCTCTACTGTGAACACTCCCGACACTCCGACTGCAAATGTCTCTTACACAAAGCAAAACAATGACGTGGGAAAACAACCTCCTCCATCCTGAAGGTAATTACAAAACCTATCTGTGGTTCGGGAGGATGTTTGCACGTCGCTGCTCTCCAGTGATAATTTAAAAGCAAAACATTCATCTCCACACATTACTCCCTCTGTGAGGCGTGTTTTTTATTTGCATTTTTTAAATATTCTCCTCAAGTAATCCAATACGCTCGTCTATTAATAAAGCGGCTCTCACCTGCCTGACTTAATTTGACTTTCTAATTAAACTTTACTGTTATCGGGAGTTTTAATTAAACACACTCGGCAAGAGCAAACAGAATATTTTCCTGTGTGGCGTACGATATGTAAATGCATTTGGCTGAGTTGCACAAAAAAATGTGCGTGTGCATGTGTTTGCGCTGCAGTGCTGCCTGAGTGTCGCAGATACGAGTCAGAAGTAGAGTCGTCATCTGCAGAGTCAGAAATTAATGCAAATGCAACACGCATACAGAAGTGTGAAGGCTCACTGTCTCTGCCTATAAGATGCAAAGGGGCAAATAAACACACCTTCACCTTTAATAAAACTCACAACATCTAAGTGTGTGAAGCAGCCACTTATGCACTTGATTTGACCTGAGATGTTTGACCCCTGGTGGTCTTTGCGTGGCCTCTGAACCCCCCAATGATTTCCAATTCAAACATAGTCTGTAGAGACCGTCACCCTACTGCCACTTGGGGGCAGCACTTGATCTTTATCACCTCCGTCGAGAAGGTTGTGCTGTCATTGCTGTTCTTTTGTTTGTTTGGTTGTTTGTCAGTTTGTGGAGGGGACGGGCCTCACCCAAGGAGGAGCCTTTAAATTTGGAGAAGATAAACCACTGGATTTTCTTTCTTTGACGGGGAGATAGGGCGAAAGCCTTGGAGGAAGCATGTGCTCTCCAAGCGACCTTCTAGTTGCTGTGTATGCTTAATCGAGAGGGTAACGTGTCAAAAAAATCCATTATTTTTGTGATAAAACAAAAAGGAGCCAGAGGAACCAACAGTCAACCACCTCACAGACACAGGATGGAGATAAAGAGGAAGAGAATGAGTGCGAGGGAGAATATTTCAGTTAAAAGCGAAATGCTTGCACCATGGAAAATCAGCAGGAAATTACACCAGTATGGACTAATGAGGTTTTCTTTGTAGAAAACAGTTGAAGATGATGGGAAGTCTGTTTTTAAATGGTGCAATTTGCTGGTTGCTGAATGATTCACAGAAGTGACACATTCAGCAAGTTTCTAGTGACGCAGAAGACAATGTTTACTTTGCAGACATTGTGAGGGAGTGTTGTCAACCGCCAAATTAGTTTCAATAAGAGAGGTGCTGTTATAAATGCAGGAGACAACTTTTCTGATGAGGACAATCTCAGCTGGTGGAATTGTGAATCAGAATACAACAACAATATGAGAGAAACAGATGGATCTCATCAGCCTGTAGCGGAAATGGGAGGAAGGATATTTCCCCAATGTTTACCACAGATCTACTGCATTATTCAACCAAGAAGAGCTCCTGGCAAAACCAAAGAACATGGATCTGAGACAGTTACGCACCCGCTTGCACATCTGATTAACCTCATCCATGAATCACCAGAGTTATGGGAATTGTTACAAGAATGTGAGACAAAATACAGGGACTTGTTTATGAATAGTAAGATGAGCTGGTTTCTACTGCAGCAGAGGACTGGGGAGGTTTTGGAGTCTCTTGCCTAAACTCTGTGAATCTGCTACAAGCCTAATGAATCCCAGAGTGAGTGCTGAAGCTGCTGTTACTGACAGATGCCACCTGGTCCAGGAGAGCACCTGAATGAGCAGGGTTGAATTCTAAATTGGCAGAGGTGTGTGTGTGTGTGTGGGTGTGTGTGTGTGTGTCTGTGTGTGTCTGTTGTCACAGTCTTCCAAAACAAAGTCAGCACACTGTTCAAACCCGACCACCACACAAGATCCAGAACTTCTGTTTCAACCACACTGGTTTTGTGGAAGCCTCGTATAGGAGATGAGGAAGGAGAGTGAATCAAGATGACACAAGGAAACTATGTGTTTCTATTGACAACAGATCTGAACCAGAGAATCAAAGTGATCTCTCCCCCCCAGTCATCACAAGCTTGTCTGACTCTAACCTTACAACGTTTAAGAGAGTAATTAATAATTCCTGGATCCAGACAACATCTTTCCAGTAACCAAGTTTCCCAGTAATCTGTCCAGTAGTGTTTTTAGTCATCTGGCTCACAATCAAACAAAGAAACCAACAAGGAGAAAAACAGAATAAAAATAAACTATAAGTTTGTCTCTCTTAGTTTTGAAACGGGGACAAAGTCATTTTTTACAACATGTGGGTTTATTGAGCCTCTCAGGTGATTGAGATTTGTCTTAATGACCTGATGTAAAATAAAATATGACGACCACTGAGTCAGACACATTCTGAAATAGCAGAGGTGAAACTGAAAGAAGTTAAATGTTCCACTCTTGTTTACAATCAAGGTTTCCACTGCGCCCTTGGCACTGCTTATTCATCTATTGATAAATCACTACTTTAATTAGAGGTAAACTCTGGATCAAATCCTCAGTGGTTTTCCAGCGTTAAGACCGAAGCCTGAAGAGTCAGAGTCGGTTTCCTCTGCTCAGTGCTGAACTGAGCCGTGGCTGCATAAAAACAGAGCTGTGCTTTATAGGGAAATAAATTGCTGGCAGATGTTTTCTCACCTGGAAGAATGAGGAAGAAAGCAGAGTGAGAGTTCAATTTTTGCACCACTACAGAGTAGACGGTGAATTAGCCAACGACCCTGCGAGCCCATATTCTTTAAGTAATTCCTATCACGCTTCCAATATCTCCTCCGTCCAACCTCTCCTGAAGAGGTTATCTAAAGCAAATTGAAATTGCTTTCACCACTTGAACGGTAACGGTTTTAAGGTTGACCGCAGGGTCAGCGCCGGCTATCAAGAGTCCCATCTCTTCCTCTGTTTATGGTCTGGTGAGCACTCGCTGACTCCCACAAACAGCATCTTAAATAGGAAGAGTGGCTCTGTGCCCAGTGACTCACAAAATGGGATTTGTGTGGCAAGAGCTGCCATTGGCTGGTTTATAGTGAAGAAGATAAACCTGTAAAACTGTGCGTTCAGAGTACAATCATAATATCTTGAAAGCTGAGATACAGAAGAGAGGGGTGTCGTTCTAATTTTCATTAAATCTTAGATGGACTTACTTGCACCAGTTACAAAGAATTAACCCCTAAATTTATCATTTTTGAATTATCATTGAAGCACATTAACGCTTTAATTAGATATAAACAAAGTGCCTTTACTCAACATTTCCACAGCTCCTGCATTTTCTATTTTCACTTGTTCAAAGTAACTTTGGTTGCACTGTGGCCTCGGGTCACATTTGTCTTTGAACGTCTCCTCTCCCTTCTCCCTCCTATCAGCCTCCCAATCCCTGTATCATCAGGCCGGGACTGTTAATGTGGAACCCAGGGGCGACAACTGGAAGTCAGTGCAAAGTCACAGCTCTGACTCAGCTCAGCAGAGACCACGACATCGGCTCATAGGCTCCAACTTCAGTGACCAAACTTGAACTTTTGTTCACTCTAGCACAAACACATTTTTACAATATTTCAACACATATATTAAAGTTTTACTTCTAGAGGTTATGACTTAGATTATGTGAAGTTCAACATTTAAAGTACAGCATAAATAAAAGCTAATGTACAGCATAACAATGTGCACACACACGCACATATACAGCAAAATAACATCCATATTCAGCCAGTCATTAATAATAATGAAAGTGACCTGGTTTGACAAGTAAAGTATTAAGATTCTCACTTAAACGAAAATACGAAACAATCTGCATTTTCATTGTGCTCTTGTTGGTTTCTCAGAAAAGTATTTAAATATGACAAATTGGTTGTTCAACTCAAATATTATAACCTTAAATATTACTCTATCGACGATTTTCTTCTCATATGAAATCTGAGTAGACACAGAAACAGTGACCGACTCTTTCTGAACAACTGTGGTTACAGTCAGTCAGTGGTTTGCATATTTAGTCGCACATGTCATGAGATGTTAACATTAACAACATTCATGCAGTGACGACATGAAAACTGTACGAGAGAAAATATCTCAATACATAAACAAACAATAACCTTCAAGCTCAAAGTTGATTCAACACAAGGAAGATAAACCTGCTGCTACAATTACTGCTATTAGTCTTATAATTATTCATGTCATTATTATTACTATATTGCTATAATTATCAGTCATCATTATTATTCCCATTTCTATTACAGTAACTCTAACATCTCTACAATTCCACATAAAGCTTCATGTAAAACGCAGGAAGGGAAACAAGTAGGACAGCAGACTCACACAAACAAACACGAAACCTGATTGTGATTCTTTTAAGATTATTTTAGTCACATTAAAGGATTGAGGGTCACATCAGTCGATCATCGAGTTGCATTTTAAGGAAAAAGCTTGTAAACATGAGGTTGGACTCCACATGAATCAAAGCAGTGGGTAAAAGTTCATCAGAGGCACATTGAACATCAGAGTCATCAGACCCACTGCACATCACTGAAACACAAAATGAAGTAAGACAGCTTTCACAAGCAGGGAAAGAGGAAACCAGACGGGTGGAGGCTGTGGTAACAGGAATCAGTTGTGTTACCAGTGATTGCACAGACAAAGGGCCTCCATCACCTTATCACTCTGTTTGTGAATGTGTCTGCAGGAAGTGGAAATTCAGGTCAGTGAGTGGGGGACAGGTGTTAGCAGGCGAGCGGAGGGGGGGGGGGGGGGGGGGGGGGGTCATAGTGACCTCGGTAGGACACACACACTCTGTGGTGGTCTCAGACGACCCTACCGGAGGGGGAAGAGGAGGGAAAGCGCTGGGAGCAGGTGGAACAGCAACAGGAAGGAAGGAAGAGGTGAGAGGACAGAGGAAGAGGGGGAGAAAGTGTGAAAATAATAAGGATTGTTGAAGGAAAAGAAAAGCAAAGAGCAACCAAGGAAGCTGTGAATTGACAGCGGCGTGGAGGGAACTGAAAAACAAACGCATATTTGGAAGTGGTGCTAACAAATGTGATGCTTGGAAGCTGCTTTACATATACATCAACCTGATCTGTTGGAAAGACTGATGGATGGTGGGGGGGTGGAAGGAGGAGATGGGACGAAGTGCAGTCGAGCTATTCTCGTCCCGGCCCCCCCATCCCCCATCGAACCTGCACTCTGTGAAACAGGATCCCAAGATCGCCCTTCAGAGTCAGGGTCCTGGACGTGAGAGCCGTTGAGTATTAGTGACTAACCAGTGTATGAAGAATTAATCCTGGGCTCAAACTTGATGAATATAAAATCTCTGGGATTTATTGGTCGCTGTATTTGCAACATGTGAACTAATATTACATGTGAATTCAGATAAACTACAGTTACAGGCCTGCGGTGTACGTCTCCCCCAACCACAGCAATTTCAGTCTGTGTACATTTTTTGTCAGACTCATATGAGGTAATCATGACCATTGACCTTTGAAAACTGAAATCTGATCAATTCATCTTTGAATCCATGTGACAACTGGTCAAAATTTTAGGAAGGTATCAAATATGAAGTGAATTCCTGGAGACTTTGCTGAGATATGACGTTCACAAGGGGAACGGTCACAGTGGCGTTAAGCCTTTGACCACCAACATCTAATCAGATCATTCTTGGGCCCAACTAAGTGTTTGTTCCTGAGATATCGAGTGGGATGGATGGGCGGACTTACGTGAAGACATACTTCCTCCAGCCACTGGGTGTCGCTTGCACGAGGGCATAACAATAAACCGATAAGAATCTTCCACCGATCGTCTTTTATTAACCAATTTCGAACGCAGGCTTTAATGAGACAGTGGCTGATGATGAGATATAAACTCGATCATAACTCACAAGTCTACACAGAACTAATGTTTTGTTCCTAAACCAAACTTTACTTTAAACGACTTGTCGCTGACAGGATGACAAACACACTCGCCTTTATGTCGTCGTAAACAAATACTGCCGTCCTCACGCACCACACAAACAGTTATGATAATTTATGGCTTTAATAAACGCTTCCTGCTCTGCATGATCACAGCGATACCTAATAAAAAACTACACTAAGATTGAATTCCTGTCAGCGCATTTACAAAAGCAATCAGCCCGAGGGTCTGTGAAAAAAATACAATTACACGTAAAAGACAGACGCCTATAAAGAGTGACCCTGAACATAGTGTTGGACGGGCTTCATCCTGCACTTGCAGACCTAAGATACACACACACAAACACAGATACACACACACAGACGCAGACACACACACACACATGCACACACTTATGCACACCCTGCATAGCCAATATTGGTCTGCTTAATCTTAGCTCTCTTCATCTCCTCCTTCTCACCCAAGAACGATGCCTCATCTACTTTCTCCCCACACACACAAACACAAACACACACACACACACACACACACACACACACACACACACACACACACACACACACACACACAAGCGATATTGCACCAACTAATACATCCACTGGACATTTCTGCTTTGCCTTGCACTTTCTCCCATATCTTAACATCTATAATACTGTGATTACTTTTACTCGTGAACAGAAGAATACGTTTCAATGTCAAGACACAGGGAGCCAACAGCAGCCCCCTTCAGTTGAGCATGAGGAAAATTTAAATAAGACAGGACAAGGAAAACAGTGGCTGACGCAGGGAAAAGCATTTTGAAAACAGCAGCCTTGAGAAGAAAGCTTTTCCAATAGCTCCATCTTTTGGCGAGCGGAAGGAGTTGAAGCACTCAGTATTTAAACTGCTGACACAGGGAAGTGGTGGAGATGTCATTTGCTGCCTTGAAATGATCATACACCCTGTAAATGATACGGTTGTGGTGTCTGCTAATATTTTGCGGTTTGTTGTGACGGCTGCGAGTCAAAATGTTTTTTTTTGTCACAGAGTGTGTTACCTGTGAATCTGTGCTGTCTGGTGCTCACTCGGTTGGTGTTGTGGACCGTGCAGCAGAGGTGGAGCATGGCGAACATGGCGAGGATCATCACCACGCTCTGGAGCAGCAGGGTCATCTCAAACTGTTTTCCTATCCTGCAAAGAAATGAACAAAACACCAGTCACAGGAGGGAACTTGAACACACATACAGCAAAGTAGTCCAGGCAAAAGTAAAACTACATGATGCTCTGTTGTGCAAGATAATTAGGAGAGTGAGCAGCATTAAGATTAAGATTAAGATACATTTATTTGTCCCAAACACATGCACAAGCACACTCATGCAAGGAGGGAAATTTAACCTCTGCTTTTAACCCATCTGGTGCAGGACACACAGAGCAGTGAGCAGCCATGTACGGCGCCCGGGGAGCAGTTGGGGGAGGAAGGTGCCTTGCTCAGGGGCACTAGACAGGGTAGGGAGAATCCTCTTGGATTTTTGGACAGATCAATCCAGGTTCGTCTTTTTGTTGTTTCTCCGTGGAGTCGAACCAGAGACGAACCAGAGACCTTTTCTGCCTATAGTCCAAGTTTCTGCCACTAGTCCAACGCCTCTCATGTACGTCTGGTAATATAATCAATTTATTTATGCCTGTTCCATTAACTTCTGACCATGATTTAAGGACAGACCTTAACGAACAAAAGCAAGCAGGAAAATATACAGAAATCATTCTGAAAGTTCTTCCCCTCTCACACTCACCAGAAGAATATGCGCAGGATGTTGGCGACGAGCAGCACCAGGCACACTCGGGTGGAGAAGCCCTCAGTGTTGGAGCTCCTCTGGATATCCTGGTACTGCGGCACGTAGGGCAGGGCCCCCCCGAACACCATGACGCAGGACGCCAGCCAGGACAAGAGCGTCCACGAGACGTCCGGGTCCTCATCCTGCAGAACATCCTCTGCATCCATCACGCGGAGAGAAGCTCAGCGGGGTCGAGAGGTCACAGCTTGGACACAGACAACGAGATTCATCAGTTATGACGTCAAACAGCAACAAAAACTACTAATCTGATAACACTGAAATACGTCATTTGTATATGACGATGCATTTCTTTTGCCTGGTTTAAATTAGGAAGAAATCGAATTTAAGCAGAAACCAGAATGACCTAACTGACGTCAAATGAGCCTTACTTCTATTTGATATAAAATGAACATTAAACATTAGACTAATGTTCTTTTTTAGTGGAAGACGTTTTGACATGTCCCAGTAAGAAAGCAGAGGTATACATATACAATCCTTCCATTTAGCGTCTGTAGTTTCAATGAATTTTCCAGTAAGTTTGTTTTTAACCTAGTTATCTGATGACTTTTTTCTAAACACTTATATAGCAGTCGTCTACATTACTGATAAAATAATCATGTTACAGAAACTGCTTGTAGAAGTGAACTTTTGGGCTTTATGAGTTAGTGGGATGTCGGAAGAGAGGTCAAAGGTGTGAAATATACCAAGTGGAGTGAAGTGAAAGGTTAAACAGCCGACAGGAGGGGACTGGGAGCGTGGCAGATGTGACCTCGGCGGGTGGAGTCAGTGTTAGCTGCCACAGTGTGGAGATAACAAGTCGAAATACACGTGTTTCACAAACCAACTTTCATCAGACTGCAACACATTGCACACTTAATATGTCCAAACTGTTCTTTCTGCATCACCACGTGTTCAGGTAGCTGAGTCAACTACTCTTTAAATTACTTTATAAGTGTTTGCAAGAATTCCTGAGGGGGATAATAACACATAACTGGTTTACGATGCAGCGAAAGTCATTTTATTTTCTGTACACACTGGCAGTGTTGTAACTGCCAGTGTGTTGCTGTGTACACACAATCATGATCTACACTTCCTGAGCAAACTGTGACAAGCACTGAAGTTGGTGTGGTGTCCAAACAGTCTCAGCCCATAACCAACATAACTGTATCTGTGTCTATGATGTTTACAATATGAAAACTTTTATTTTACAGCATGAAAATGCAGAAAAGATGTGATTGATGTTTACATTGTACATTCAAAAAAATTGTTATTATCTTAATTCAGTTTTTAAATAGTTGTTTGTATTTGTCTTTTCTTTTTATTAATAGTTATTAATGCATAAGTAGTGCTACACTGTGAAATATCAAGGTATATAAGGTATATATATATATATACTCCAGCAAAAACTGGGTGTGCTTGCTACTTATTTAGTCAAAAACTTATAAGCAGATTACACCTTTTTTCTTGTAATATTTTGTAAAACTCGTGAAGTCTACTCCTTAATATCAGCATTTCCCCCAAACATCCATATCAGTGGCGTGTTTCTTGTGCGTTTCTTCTTGTTGCTGTGTAATTTGTTTATTGCATCACAGAACTATTTCCATGCGTCCGTCTAAAACGAACGGCCAGCGTGATGTAAACATTAAGCCCTTTGTTCCCACAGGCAACATCCCTGGCAGCCAGTCAGCTGATGAGTCATTATGAAGGGATCAGCAAACCAGTCGACTCCGGGTCAGCACAAGAAGAGGAAGCACTATAAACATGACTTCATAAAAAGTAAACCTCACCAACAGGTTTTCTGAAAGTTCTTTTTGTACGACTCTCTGCTGATGAAAGGTTGTTTCACAGCAGATGCAGCTTTGCATTGTGAAATCTACTTATCAAACATCTGTTATTTCACATTAGTCGGTGTTAAGTCACAACATAATACTGTTCCAGTCAAGACCACACTTCCCAAGTGAAACAGAACAATATCAAAAATGATTACAATATGATTTAATTAATAACAGTATAACAAAATGTGTATATCGATATAATGTGTGCACATTCAGCAAGCACAGTGAAGAAATTGATCAACCTCAGTTTGATAGAAATGTGTTGCTATTTATCAAGTCTCTGAGAATAAAGAAGAGTTTACAACTGAACCCTTGCACGCAGGAATCTAAATAAGTTTATAAACTTATAATAAAGAAAATTATATTAAGACATTATCCTGATAATTATTGATGTTGACTGATATTGTTGATATATAATTTTCACTCATATACAGATATTCACAGTCTGCAGAGTCTCATTAACTTTAAAAGGTTTAGAGATCACTAACAGTGCAGAGCGGATGCAAACTTACAACTCGTGAACAACAGACCCAATAAAAAACGTGCATAAAGTTTAACTGAAGTTAAACATTGTTCAACAATTTAACCATCCAGAATATTCCCCTCTACAGTGTGTGTGTGTGTGTGTGTACACAGTGCACACACACTGATCCACGTCCTGTAAGAGAAGTGTGTTGTTATGTAAGCACAGCATAGCTTCATGGGGTTGGGCCAAACATGCCTGAGCGAGGGCTCACATCACTTTTGGGCTTCTGGGGCAGCGGCAGCAGCAGCTTCAGTAACATGACACAGAGGAACACAGAGGAACACACAGAGTCAGCAGCTTCTACAGCTTCAACACGCGTGTGGAGCTGAATTCAGAAGTAAAGATAACAACGACTCTCTCCAATCCTCTGAGGAACTGCGTGCGTGTTTTCTTATGGAGTAATTTTGAGGTTTTAAACCCGCAGTGTCCATCGCTCCCGGTGAGGATTCAATCTCCAGATTTTAACTTGGAACATGTTGTACATGAATATGTTTGAGTTTAACTCACCGGGCTTCAGCTTCATCCACGTCCCTGAGACTCCACTTTGTCTAAAACACACACAAACACAAAAACACACGCACACACTGAGTATCAGCGTGAGAACACACACACACACACTGTTCCTCACACAGCTTCACTTTCAAATCTCGGGCTCACGAGAGGAGGAGACACGTGCACGCGCCCGATCACACAACAACACGCACACGCACACACACACACACACACAGGTCTCAATGGCTGCAGAGAAAAATTACTCTGACTAATATTCATTTATTAATGCTATTTAGATCTAAATGTATGAAAACTGTTTATTTATAGCAAATGTTGTAAATGTATTTTTTACTTATTGTGTGTTCTATGTTGTGATTCTGAGGTATTAGTATTTTTGTATATTTTAAAGCACTTACACGTTTTTTGGCTCTTACAACCTTTGAAAGCAAGTTTATATTTTACATTTATTTAAATAGAATATTCATAACTATGTGTGCATGTATACAAAAATATGCAGATATACAATCTGAGCATTTATGTGTAATTAACTGAGAATAGGAGAAAATATTTGTGTAGATATACAGTATACATGTATATAGGTATATAAATAATAATAATAAACTTTATTTGTATAGCCCCTTTCATACAAGTAATGCAGCTCAAAGTGTTTTATATACAATATAAATACAGAATAAAAACATGCATATAAAAATAAAAACATCTAGTGACACCAGGTGATATCAGCTCTGACTTCCTGCAGAAATAACGGTGAATACTTTGGTGTCCGACATACTGTGATGATTAATATTGATAATTCCGCTTTGAGCTCAGCAGCTTTATTTTGAAATGATGTGAATTCATCCAGGCCACTGCACATTAACTGTGTGAAGTAGATCACTGCACCCCCCCCCCCCCCCTCCTCCTCTTCTGCTTCGTCCAGCTGACTGATACAACTCAAAGTCTGGAGGACAGGTCTCTATATATATATATGATATTACATGATTTACATATAATATCATATACATCTCTTCTCAATAAAGTTGAATGATTGATGAGGACTTTATTTTGTCCCCATAAGGAAAACAGTGTCCTCATTAATGTGGATGTGCAGATTGGTAATAATAATCAGAATCAGAATCAGGTTTATTGGCCAAGTAAGTTTGCACAAACAGGGAATTTGACTCGGTAAAGTGGCTCTCAGTGTGCTACACAAAATATACATCACAAAACAAAACAGTACAATACGAACAAAAACAATACAAAATACAAACAGTGCGACAGTCTAAGAAAATAAGTGCAGGTATAACACGTATGTGAATTACGGTTATACAGTGAAGTGAAATAAGATAACCATAATTAAATATGATTATAATATATATTATATATAATAGAATAGAATTCCGGGAGAAACTGTACAGTGTTTATTATAAATATCCAGGGTTATTGCACAGTGACAGTGGGTTGGCTGTTCAGAAGTGAGACAGCGAGAGGGAAGAAACAGTTTTTGTGGCTGGAGGTTTTGGTGAACAGAGACCTGTAGCGCCTCCCAGAGGGGAGCAGATGGAACAGGTTGTGCCCAGGATGTTTATAAAATAAATATAATATACATATAAAACATTGTGAGTATTCAACATTCAAGTAGCACCGGAAATTCCTGAGGCCACGAGGAGAAGTGAACTACAAAGTCCTTCAAAAACTACAACTCCCACAGACTGGTCAACTCTCGCGATACTTCGTGTGGGAACAGCTGACAGTGCAGTCAGTGAAGGTGCGACGTTTCGAGCTGTTAGCTTCTTAGTGAGTTAGCCTCCCGAACATTTTTGACTTTTCATCAGCGTGTCGGCGCCGATAATCTTCACAACATGGCCGAGACGGACCCCAAGTCTGTGCAGGACCTCACTAACGTGGTGGGTAGTCAGGTGCTTGGTCCTCGTAAACCGTACGGGCTCAGCAACGATGCTAAAGCTAGCTAGCTACCGTTAGCTAGGTAGCTAGCAACGACTAGCTGGAGTTTAGCTAACGTGTAGCTTTTCGTTCCCTTTTGTGTTTGTCTGTATAATAACAGGGCGAGTGTGTAAATGCACGTTTTGTGTTGTTTGCGCTTCCACGTTGTGTTGTGATGTTGTTGCTCTTCTGGGTCACATCACTCCCATCACAACTAGTGAAACGCTTAGTGTTACATAAACAGCTCAGGCTCGATTGTGTGTTTGTGTGTGTCGATACGGATTCACTTGCATTAATCGTAACTTTTACAGTTGTGGATGTGGTTCGTGTGGAGTTATTTGCGGTTTCGATCAGAAATCACATATTTGATTTAAAGTTAATCTCCTGCATCGGAATGTGAAGAGATAGCTGAGGTTGTGTTTTTTAGGGTTGTCATGGTGATGAGCTGGAAGAAGAGGCCACGAGTTTCGGACAAAATGTTCATCTCTATAAAAGATTTTAAATAAATACAACAATATCCTAAACGATGTGTATTCTCTGAAATTGTGGCGTTAAGCTTATAAAAACGTCCCCCTTTTTCCTATAAATGTTAAAGGAGGTGTACATGGAGTTGTGTTTTCAGTGACTCACTTTATTTTATCAATATATTGTCTTACGATTAGTTTCACCAAATGCATATGAGGATAAAATGTAATCTAATATTCTGGATGATAAAATAAACTTCCTTCATTTAAACACCTGTATAAGTTGCTTTGCAAAGTTAAAAATAAAGAATTAAGGGCAAACGACAGGAAGAGATTTAAAGTAACGTTAGGGCACAGATATAAGAATAAATCTCTACAGAGGAGAAAAGGGTCAAACAAAAATGAAATAACACATGCAAGTTAAAACAGTGGGTGGGCTACATTAAAAGGAAATAAATGATTGCAATCAATTGAATTTAATAAAGTGTATTAAACTACTGGTCAGTGTCAGGTGGCAAAAATCCACTGTGAAGGAGCCACATTGTGATGAATAATTAAGAAAATGATTTCACTGTTCTGCAGTGACTCAAAAAGGATCTCCCATGGTTACAGAGCTTTTACATTGTTGTCAAGGAAACAAGATACTTATGTTATCATTGTCTTGCTGCCTTTTCCTCGTCTTTAAAATTATTCATAGCGCTCCAGCGTGGTGAGTTAAAGCTGATGGTGCCACTGCCCTGTGTTGTTAATCTGGTTTTGTGCACAGGCTTTTGTTAGAATTTAAATTCCATCTTCTGTGAACCAGTCCCTTACAGTTTGTGTGTTGTTTTGTGTTTCAGGTCCAGACTCTGCTGCAACAGATGCAGGACAAGTTCCAGACCATGTCAGACCAGATCATCGGCAGAAATATCCTATCATGAAAAACACCAGCAGTCACTTATTCATTGATTATATTCATTAACATTCAAAGTTGAATTCTCATTTTATGCTTAGTCCCTCATTAACTCTTTCATTGTTTAATCCAACATCCCCTTCTTGCTGCACTTTCTATCCAATGAATACTGACCAACATCATTTTGACCATTTAATAGTCACGTTTTTAGTTATTTACCTTAACCGCCCCCCCACTCGATGAGATGAGCACACGTATTGACGACCTGGAGAAGAACATCGCTGACCTGATGACCCAGGCGGGTGTGGAAGAGATCGAGGCACCACCAGAGAAGGCGAAGGAGGGTCCAGGGTCATAATGAAGGTGAGAACGACGCCCAGTGAACTTTCCACCTGGGATTTCACATTTCTTTCTCTTCATCTCGGTCTCGTTTGTGTAGTAAAATGTGAACGAATGCCTCCTCAGTCTCGGACCATTTGTGTTGTCTGTCCCGCAGATAACGAGGTGTGAAGTCGGTCCCGACTCCGGGAGCAGCAGACTTTCTCATCCCTGGAAATGACTTCTATTGATTTGGTTTGTCGTTGTGTGAAATGCTTTTTTTTTTTACATATATATTGAATATTGTGATACACGGTTACAGTTGTGTAATGACTTGGAAAGCTGAACATTATTTGTAGGCTAGAATAGTGTGACGAGCCCTCTGGAACTTAAAATGCTCACATGCAGGAATGCAACTTTGGATTTTAGTGTGCCGACTTGGAGGTTTTTTGTTTTTTCCCCCGGCTGCCATCGTTTGTCGTAGTTAATTCGGTCCCGTGAGGCGAAGGCCGGCGGGGACAGCTTTGCTCAAGCCTGTGCTGAAGTGTAACCGGCAAGCTGACAGGCCAGTAGAAGCTCCGCCCCCACCAACACGAACATCTGAAGCCTGCAGTGTTTTACGAGCAGCACTGTTAACGACCAAGATGTTGGATGCATTCCAGTTCTGATTTTCTTCTATTAAAGCTATTTAATACGACGCTGTTTGTCATGTATCACATAATATTTGTCCAGGTGCTTTTTAACTAATTAACTCTGAGGTGCTCAGTTTGTTTGTTTATTTTTTCAAGCTGTATTTTAAGAAGCAAATTATCTGGAATGACATTGTTGCATGTTTTGTTTGCTCTACATAGTTAATGATGTATTGGAATGACTTATTATTACACTAAGGTCTGCTGAGCAACAGGGATTTAATCTTCTATATCGTAGAAAATGTTATGTCACATTTATCACGGATGGAATTAGAGATATTTGTCAATTGCGCACAAAGGTGGATTTTTGACAAACTGTAAATACACTGTCACTGCATAACAGGAACCTTTATTCAAATGAATGCAAACACAAAAATGTAAAAACAAAATGACTAACTAACATTTTCCAGAATGAAGTGCCAAAAGTAACAGGATGGATGAATAGCAGTAAACAAAACATGTCACAAGGATGGGGCTTGATCATGTCACATGATCTCAAAGCTCAACATCAGCAGTCTTTGAACGTACTGATGCAACATTAAAGTACTGTATGTTATATAAAGTGAATGGTTCCTTAATTGCGTCACAGTTCCAGAAGTTTGAAGTTAGAACTCAAAGTCGCGCTCCGTCATGTCCAGGGCCCAGGCAAACTTGTCCCGTTGGCTCTTATTATATATTTTTTCTACAGGTACCTCCATGTTCTTACTCCTACAACACACAGAGAACAAGACTGTTGAGTATGCACTGTAAAATAAACATTAATCAACCAAACAGTTCGAAAAGGTTGTGAAATCTTTCTTTTTAACAATCTGCTGCTGGAATACAGGCAGTCGGAATGGAAGCAAAACCAGAGAATACAAGCGCTTGAACTCCCCGAAAATATTTACATGTATGTCCGAAGAAACGTCAGAAATCATTGCAAATCTATTGATCAGAGAATACATTCATATATCTTGGTTTGAACTGTTAAACATTTAGCTCTTTGTAGACCTGGCCACACAGTTTTCTTCTGACTGATTCATCAGTAGGTGGTTTCATACTTTGATCCACTGAGCTTAACCAACAAGAGCAAGTTACCATGGTGATCCACTCTGATTAAAAGTAAAACATCGTCATTACACAGAAAAGCCTGATGAGTAATCGGGCCCCAGGTAGAGGAGGTCATAGTTCAATGTAAAACCTACGTTTGGTGGACTGTATGTCGTTTGCGCATGTTTGAATTTGTGTTTCAACCCAAACCCCGGAGTCCAGATCTGTATTCACTCACCAGGCCACACTAATGCGTGGGTCCAGATAGTTGAGCTTGGAGGTACCGAGTGCAATCTGTTTGTTCTCCTCTTTATCAGTCGCCTGGACCTCCATCTTCATCAGCGCTTCTTCAGCGCGCTTCACCGCTCCCCTCTTCCGCTCCACCAGCCTGTCAGAGAACAGGCCCAAACAGATACAGTAAAACACAATGACACAGTCCAACTTGTCAGAGTCCTCTACTGTGGATTCTTTACATGATCTGGTCAAGCAAAGAGCAAAAAGGAGTGATTCATCACTCGGATGAGGATCCCTTTGTAAATAACTGCAACATTCACAAAACCACCCCCCCCCCTCCCAAAGAAACACGTAAATGTAAAACATGTCATTCAACACCAGGTAGATTTGAGTACTGGCTTAAATCTAGTTTTCATAAATGTCCTGCCTGCTGTCACAAGATTTACATATTGCACAATGTGAATACCGTGCTGCACAGTAATGTACAACCAACAGTGTTGGTAATTGCCTTTTTACTCGGGGCAGAAAACACAAAAATATTAAAAAGCAGAGAAGCTGTGAGTTAAGAGCGAGGCTGAATTTCAAGCTCTGGTGTTTCCTGTGGCTAAACTGCAGCTCATTATTCACACTGAAGCAGTTATGTAAGCTGTCAGGGTTCTTTTCTATGGAGGATGTTACTCTGTATAGCAGGGCTTCTGTGTTAAGACTGTATTAATGTCCACAGCGTGACAATTATTGAAAAAGATTCTCCACTACTGCAATACTTACACCTGCAGCTTTGAGTCTGGGGTGTCCTTGTGCTTGGCCTCCTTCTTGACTGCTTTCAGCTCCGTCTTCGCCAGGGCCAGCTTCTCCTTTCTATCATCAATCTGGGTGGAGCACATCAGGGTATTGGCATGTTTTTAAACATATATATTACGGTCAGCCTCAAGTGTCGTTTATTAGGCAGAAAATGTGAAATTACAATTGTTCCTTCCTATGCATTGTGGTGCAAATGTTAATGTGATGACTAACACGTTCTTACCTTGGCCTGTAGATTTGCCATGGACTGCTCAAAGGTCTTTGGCAGCGCCCGCTGATGGTTACAGAGAATAGCAACTGCTCGGTTCGCTCTGTTGTACGACAGCAGTTTCTCCGACTCATTGTCAGACTCTTTGGAGGACGACAGAATAGTAATTTGAGTTTAGGCAATTAAGTCCAACCGAGAAAATGTATCTAAGCCTGAATCGTGCAAGTTTCAAAGATAAAATCATGCTGGCCTCCCTTGTGTTGTTACTGAACACACACACACACAAACACACACACAATTACAGGTTGCTAGCTTTTCATTTCATTCATCTCCAGTAGCTTTGTCTTTTTCTTCCTGGGGTTCAAACAGCACACACTGCAACTACATGTCAGTCTTCAGATTGGCTCTCAGTGGCAATCCAGAAATGAAAAGAGTGTGACACTTCCATCTCTGAATGAGAGACGGTGGTAGACTCAGCCCATGGGAGCCCGATAAGAGTGAAGCAGAGACGCACCACACTGAGTAAAGTGATAACGTTCTCCTGCCATGGCTGGAAGAGCTGACTGACGTCAGGGTATCTCATATCAAACAGGCTAAAAATAACAAAAAGGCAGAAGTGTGGCTGTATTTTTTTTTATCACTCCCTGACACATTCAGCCAGGCAATGAGACAATCAAAAGAGGCAGGAGAATAAAGCACGACTGTAATTAAAGCAGCACTGTGTAACATTTACTGAGCAACAGCGTCCCCTGCAGGTGCCAAATTATATTAGGCTCTTTGTCCAAGAAATTAAAGTGGTTTTCATATCTAGACAAAATAACATCTATCAATGTGTTTAGTGGAGTTCAGTCACTGGATATTACCCAGGATCCCCGGCTTCCAGGCCCAGCAGAGCTGCAACTAATACACCAAAAACTGTTTGAATTCTTGATATAAAAAAAGTATTGGAGATAAACGTTGGTTTTTAATGACTTCCACTGATCTACAGTTCAGCTTCACTCTACAACCTGCTGGACCGGATTCTGACAATTGAAGCTGCGACTGTCCCTCACTTCTCTCAGGAGATTGGTTCCTGCTCATAGAAGTTACACAGAGCGAGAACAGACGTTCAAGATGAGGAAACATTCTCCCTATGTCCAAGTCAGTGAACCATCAAACCATCGAAGCTGCCGTTTCAAGGGGAAAAGGTTTTATAGTGTTGCTTTAAGGTGTTGGTATCTGTCCTGCAGCTGAATATGAGCAGGCGCTTTATAAGCTGGAGTTTGTCACAGAGCGATTTATTTAAAGTTGGCCTGCTTTATAGTGTAGTGAATGTGTGAATTACTGTTTGTGAGCTCTTTGAGCTGCTGCTGCAGGACGATGGAGGCGTTATACGTCCTGAAGACCTTCGCACTCAGACCCGGCATCAGGGAACTGAGATGCTTGTTCATCAGGGCTGTCTGCAATGAGGAGAAATGGGGGGGAACAGTGTCAAAGAACAGAGCCACAATCAAGACGTGTCCTCGACCACTAGGTGGCACTGTGGTATAATAAGACCTCAGTTGGAGGCACCTGTAATATACCCTAACAAATAAAACACATAATGTACCATCTCAGCCTTCATTATCATCATCCATTAGAGCAGGAAGATTAAAAAAGATCACAGTGCCATTTCCCCCGTGAAATTTCTTTAGGTTTTTATAACAAGTTGAAGCTGCCACGGCTAATGGTTTGACGGCCATTAGCTGCTGTCAAATGGCTGCAGCTTCACCAGAACCGCAAAGAGATGAAATGGAGTTCAGGCTGGGAGGGCACAGGACAAAACAAACATGTACGCTCACTGCACAAGTCCTGATATGAGGTGCAAACACATGGAGGAGTCGGGAGGCAGATTTCTAAACATAGATGAAAGCAGACAAATGTGTGAGGGGCGGCCGGGGGGTTTGAAACACACGGATGAGTTTCAGGAGGAGAAAATAATTCCGGTGAAGATTTCAATAATGATGCGGTTGGTTTAATCAGCGTGGGGTCAGCACGCGGCCGTCTGGGGCCACAGTCTGTGGAGTCTGTGCGTGTCGCTGCAGGAGCCTATTAAAAACAGGACGAGGGGGGGGGGGGGGTTTCCATGCATGTACGTACGTGTGCACGCATGTACTAGGGAGCACCCTGGCACACCAATTTGCCGTCGTGCCCGACTTGCTAATGAGCAACCTGACTCTGCCCCTGAAATGCTAATGAAGGTCTGAGGGGCAGGTGTGAGAGAGGCTGCACTCCAACTCCCTTGGCATGGTGTGTTGTGTGCACAAATGTGTGCGTTTGTCCTCCATGTTACCTCCTAAGGCATAACATATCATTACTACACCTCAATGATACACTCTTAACCCACTGGTAGCCATTTTGTGGTGAGGCCAGCTGATGTAAGATAAGATACATATTGACCGTTTCCATTCTTAACCCCTTGCGATGATCTGTGTATTTTCCCCCTGCGTGTTCTCAGCATCAGTTTCCATCTGTTCTGATAAAAGACAAACATAAAAACTACACGACACCCCAAGTGGTAGTTAAATTGATTTGGCTAAGTGTAGTTAAAGAAATGAGGTTACAGTTAACCTGAGTGTTTGAACTGCAGCTCTGGTGACAGGAGGCGTCCTGACACTGGAGGCAGTAGCAGCAGCCGGCAGAGGAATATTCTCAGTAGACGAAAGCTTCGTTTAGGTTTCTAAATAAGCACCATCATGCCCCGATTCATTTAATTCCTTGTCTAACAATGCAGATGACGATGACACGGCAACATAACTCTGTAATTCACTCCAGTCACTGCAATGTTATTCTGAAATCTGTCACAAAAGAAACTAAATTCTGGCTATGCTGGGCCTTTAAAAAGGATCAGTATGCTTCAAGCAAAGCGCTTGTTGGAATAATCAATTACTGTCGGAAACCCTCTTGTCCCACAGTTTTCTGCTGTTACAACTTTGCCTTTTTCCAGTGTTGAGGTTGTTCCTTTCACGGTGGTGACACCTTAACATTTAGAAGACGGCACCAATGTCACCTCGCCTCAAGCTGGAGTATGAAAGGAGGAAGCGGCGTCTCCACCTTACAGTCGGTGCACGCAATGACCAATCCTCCAAGCATATCCACGGCTTGAGGGACTGCGGCCGAACGAGCTTTGAATTCTATGAAACCAGGGCCGCACTCCCAACTTCCAGCTATAAACTGTTTGACCTTAAGACGTGGTCAGCAATACATTTCTTCAGAAAAACAATAGGAAACTATTTAAAAGCAATTTGAAGATAACAATGTATGCTTATATATTATAGATATTTCGATAGAACGTGGCCGCCTCAGTCACCTCTTTCCAACTGTATATAAAACTTCATGTGCGCAGCCCTGAGGCAATTAACCAAGCTCCGCAGCCGAGTCAGTTAAGTTCCAAACATCAGCGGCTGTTAATGGAACAAGGCTTTGACAACTCTCTACCTGCCTTCACTCTTCATATTTCACATTTAGTCTAAGTATTCCATTGATTTCTTTCACTTCCTTTTGAAAAACCAGCTGAGGAAATCAGCAGCACGCTCGACAGTTCCATTCTTTCCATCTTTCTCCATCATTATTACTTCATCTGCCTCCTCACCTCCGACGTGCACCACCTGCCTGGGCTGTCACTTCTGGCCGTTTCCCCTTCTCCCTCCATCTCTCCGACACCTACCTTTTCCCAGCCGTTGTCCACCTTCTCCCTCCTAACCTGCCCTCACCTGGACCAGCTGTCATTTCCCTACCACTCTGTCTACTGTTACACACACTAACACACACACACACAGACACACACACACAGACACACACACACAGACACACACACACACACACACACAGACACACACACACAGACACTCCTCCTCCGCTCTCTCGCTGTGTGGCCTGGCCTTTCAGGGTGTCAATCAGGCCTGCCCACTGCAGCTATTACCATTCCACCTCCAACATACCCTGACATTTCCCGACACACTAGAGGGCAGAGAGCAGAGGCACCACACTCGCTCCCTGCAGTCGCGCCATCTCTTCATCTCACCCTCTCACTCCTGTCCGGTCTGGGGTCTTCATATTCCCACCTGTCAGTCTCTATAACACGTCGTCGCCTCTCACACCTTCCTTGTGCTTTTCCTTATCAGCATATCTTCCTTCCTTCCATTAAACGCTTCTCTTCCGATGTGGCCATTAATCTGTTGCATACATTCGCACCGACAACCTCTTCTATCTTTGAGAGTTTCACTTAACACTCAAGGCAACATGACGTGTAGATTCAAACAATGCTGTTGATCTTTTGTTTTATGATGACAAGCAGCCTGAGAAGCTTTGCGGAGGAGTCGCCTCCCTTCGGTGCGGCCCTGCAGCCTGCAGCTACATGAAGAGGTTGAAAAGACGGCAGATTTGGGGTTTTTTTTGGTCTGGAAATTCATCTGCCCACCATGTTCATTCTCAATTTTCACCAGCGCAGTTTCATTTTTTATCTGCCAGAGTCCATCCTCCCCTCTCTCTTTTGAAACTCCTTTTCTACTTTCACTCTCCCCACTTCCAATATTCTCCCTCTTCTCCACACCTCCCATTTCCTCACGTTACTCCTTTCATCTCTCCACAGCAATGGCTCACCTCATCTCGCCTCCACCTTACAATTTAGTCCCTGCTCTTCTTTTACCCTTCTGTCCCCAGAAAATATATTTATAAAAAAAATCTACCTCTAATTTGCGCTCAGTCCATTTCTTCAAATATTACTCTCCTCAGGGGGTTTCTCACACTTTTTTCACAACCACAAAGAATAAAGATCCGTTACTCTTTACTTGTGAGCAGTTAATACCAGAGGATTTTGTTTGCCACTTCTATTTTTTCAATTCCAAGATGTAGAGCGTCTTTTTTTTTACATAATATATCATCTTTAACATGTTCATAATGGGAATAAAACATGCAAAACATTTGAAGAAAGAAATGTAGAGGCAGTTGATGAGATACTCACACTGAGTCGGTCAAAGAGGTCATCTCCAGGTTGTTTGTTCTGCAGGAAGAGTTTAAGGCTCTTAAAAACCTGAAATGATACACACATTTTTAAATTCTAGTACGTCTAAACCAAACCTGACGTTTAACTGATTTATTAAATACTAATATTTGGGTGAAATAATCATTCAAAGGTTTCTGTTTCACTTGAGATCTACATACAGTGTGAAACACTTCCTCCTGTTGAGCTAAATATCCCTATGCAGGTGCCGCCTGTATCATGAAATGGAACTTTGAACATACATCAGTGTGATAAGAACTAGCAAAAAATGACTGAAACAATCATTGAGACAAATGTATATAAAGGTATAATTAAACTTTTCAGTTTATGGCCCATCCACTGACATGGATGAGGACCTGTACTGCAGCAAGCCACCAGGGGGCAACCCAGATACTTTGCCTTCCCTTAGGGAGCTTCAATCACAATCTCTGTTAAGGACATGGTGTGTTTATATGGTTGGAAGGGAACAGGAAGCCAACCAATCACGTATCAATTATTCAACATTGCCAACATTACAGGCCTGACTGGGGCAATTTGAATAAGATGGATGCAAAACATTGTAGATTCAATTACCTTCAATATCAATAAATTCAACAGGAGAGGTGGAATGTGGCAGTGGTTGTTTAAAAGCTACTTTGAGTCAAATCTAAAATATAAATGGTGAAATTACACAGTAAATACACATTATGATTCACTTTACACAGGACTGTGGTGTGCATGTGTCTGGAGCCTGAGCAAAATCGACACAATTATTGCTGACATTTCCAGCGACTCCACAGATGCACCGGTCCCCAAATAAACCAGTGAAATGTGCCAGACACCAATTAATGGCAACAGATGTGTTGCTTTATAAACCAGACGGACATATTTCACTTGGTGGTTTGCTAAAAATCACCCCCCTTCCGACCGGAGAAATCAACAGAAAATATATATATATAAAAAAAAGAAAAAGTACAAGTGGATAAAAAAAATCAATGTCAGTCTAGAAGTTAGAGAACAGAGACTGAAGTGAACTTCTCTAATTGGTCGAGTGGTGTGTGTGTGGGTGTGTGTGTGTGTGTGTGTGTGTGTGTGTGTGTGTGTGTGTGTGTGTGTGTGTATTTGCTGACATGGGAATAATCATTTAGAAAACAGATAGATATATAAATATTTAACAGGCTTAAAGTAGCCAACAGAAAACATTTATGCAGCTGCAGGTGTCCCCACATTCAGGAGCCGTTTGATAAAGTCGTTCAGCGTCATTCTGATGTAAGTACGTCCTCATTTATAAACAGCACAACAGATTCTCTGAGCTGGTAATGAGTCACTGGCGAAGAATGCATGTTCGGGAAAGGCAAAGCAAACACATATGGATCGCTTATTATCTGATATATCAAAGATTTATAACCCCAAGTATCATTAAATGTGTTCAACCCCCACCAGAGGTTAAAAATGAAAATATCTTCCCGCTATCCTTCCATTTTATACAGAGTGACATTTAGCTGCAATCCCACTGATTTCCCTGGGAATTTAGGATGCTAAAATATGCGAGGGACTAATTAATACTAACTAATGTGTTGCTTTTGAATGCACGTATGAATAATTATATGTTCTGCCAAGAAACAAAACACTTTGGCTGTCAGGTGCTAACATTTCTTTTTCCATCTCTGGAGCAGAAGATAGCCGGGGCCGACACCAGAGGAGGGGTTGGAAATTTGCATATGCATATGCTCCCGCGGTGCACACAAACATACACAGACACACACACACACAGACACACAGATACACAGACACAGACACACAGACACACACACTTTGTCATAGACCACTTTGGGGAACATTATAAACCTTTCATCATTCATTTCTTAACAACTGACTGCAACCATAAGCACTACTTGAAAAACCCTTAGAATAATAACTCTTAATCTTAAAACACATCATTACCTTATGATAAGAGGTTGTGTTTTCATCTGTGTTTGTGTGTCAGAGCTAGAAGCATTACATAAAAACTACTGGGATTGAAGTGGCATGGGTCAGGAAAAGAACCCATTCAACTTTGGCACAGATCCAGAAGATTTTTTTTCACTAATGTTTCATGGAAATAATTCATGGATCTTCATTCGCACCTTTATAGGACTGATATTTATGAATTGTGCAATGTGGTGCAGCTGGACTTAAAGTAAGTGGGCTATAGGGTCTCGATAGAGGTGTGTGCTCCAGTCAGATTAGAAGCGTGACCAGTTTACTTAAACCAGGTCATGTTGCCCAGATGCAGTAACCAGCTTCAGGTTAAAAAAATCCCCCCCCACCCCATGAAGATGTAATCCAAGAGCAGCAGAGTGGAGCACAGGGACAGTTCAGCAGTTCTAACGGACAAATTAAACCAGCACAGCCACAGGAATCCAATCTACAACTGAGGCTCGAGGACATTTTTCAGTTCCTTCTCTGCTTCAGGCTCTGTGCGTGCACATGTGTGTGTGTGTGTGTGTGTGTGTGTGCATGTGTCAATATACACGTATGTGACCTTCTCTGCAGGGACTTCTGCCAAAAACAAAGGGCAACACCTAGATTATTATAATTAAATATGTTGGTTTTTTTTTGTATCTCAACGAACAGCCCTTATATTGGAGTATTTTTGCTGATGTCTTTTCCAATGGGGAAATTGATTTGTGTTTTATGAACTACATTAAGTAGCATAAAAATATTATTCACAAAATTAAATTTCAGATCCAGACAATAACTTATGACAGGTGGAGAGGATGGATGCAGGTCCGGAGGTGTTAATCACTTTGTGTGTCTTTTTCTATCCCTTTACCTTCTTGATGACGGGGACTTTGTTGTAGTAGCGAATGGAATCTTTACCCAGGAAGTCGAACTCCACCACAAAATCGCTGCCGTCCAGCAGCTCGTGCAGGGTGATGTGCTCGACACGGAGCGAGCAGCAGCCCACCGTGTCTGCCGTCTCTCCCTCCTCCTTCTCATTACCAGCCCTCAGCGCCAGCTTGATTTGTTCAGAAGATGCAAAGATAAAACACACGTCAAAGTCAAACACACACACAATCAACGAGCACTCTAACCACTCGTCCATTCACAGAGCCAAAGTGAAAATCAGTCCACAATTAAAATATTCATAAACACGCGAATACTCAGTGACATTAAGTAGAATTTAAGTCCGTGATAAACGCAAAACAAAGCTGAATCTGAATAGAAATGGTCTTTGGCACGAGCCAGAAGCAATCACCCACTCGATCTATCTTTTCACTCAGTGCAGGCTGAGATTAGCTCGGGGAAGAAAATGGCTACATATAATCAATTTCTTTCTTGTAAAAGATCTTCCATCTCGCTATGAGAGAAAACAGAAGAGGCAATCAGGACACATTGCATTGATTTCCAGTACGTCCACATGGCCCTTGGTATTAGACCTGGGCATTAAGGAGAATCTGACACTGACAAAGGTTTCTCTCGCTGTGCAAACATTTAACTTCAGTTTCTCCTGTGCTCCACAGAAGCAGACCTTGTCTATGAAGTAGAGGGCCACGGCTCTCTGGCGAGTGACCATCTCTTTAGACTTGAGATCCAGGAGGTATTGGTTACGGATCCTGTCCACGCATGTCTTCAGTTTCCTGGCGATCTCGTATTTTTCCCAGTCCTTCTCTCCCTGCATTGACAGAATGACAAGAAGCAAGACAGGAAGAATAGGCGGAGCAGAAATAGAAAGTGAGAGTGAGTTTTCTTTGAATACAAAGAACTAAAGAGACACAACAACAACAACATGACACCATTTTCCTTGAAAGGTGTCAAATTCGATTTTTTTCCCCAAAGGTAATCATGACGTGAGTGCAGACTGTTAAGTCGCACAAAAGAAAATATAAAAGCACACAACTATAATGACAGGATTCTCTCTTGCTGTTGGTTATTATATTGCAACCAAGAAAAAACAATTAAAACCATCATCAGTGAAGACACACAGACTCATTGTCATGGAGACTAAGTGGAATAACTTAACCTTTACACATGAAAGATGGAAAATGGGAGGAGGAGGAGACCATGAATGAAAATGGGAGATTATAACACAAAGATAACCCCAAGGGGGGTTCCATTTGCAATCACACACCAGCATTATGGAGATTCTATAGTTAAGAAATAAAAACATCCTTGCAAATCTGTTTTCTCTGCAGTGAAATGCTCTCCTAGGGTTAGGCAGGTTTCAACAAGTTAATTGTAAAACTTTTAATAGAATATTGAATGGAATTTAAGACTTAAACCTTCTCCTAATCAATGGGAGGGTGAAGTAGCCGAGCCGAGGATAACCCTGATATGCCACGTTATCCTGTATAGTTTAAGCAGTGACAGCAGGTGTCCAGTCTTTGCCACAGCCAAGCCGACAACATTAAGACCTCACCTGCCTTAACATGTTTACTGCTGAGTATCCCTGTGCCTACTACAGTGGGAGGCTTTTCCCTGGTTGCATACGACCGACGGCCTACCTTGAGTTTTGAGTTGGCGTTGAGCATGATGTATTTGATGGAGCCCTGGATGTTCTCAGTCCAGCTGGCCAGCCACGTCACAGTGTTGTCATGCCTAACCTCTTTCCAGCGGTGACCAGCAGGGGGCAGCGGGACACACGCTTCTCTGTCAGAGCAAGAAAAAACCCGGTACCTGATATAGATACAGCGAATGCAATTTCAATCATTGTGAAGAAACACAGGAGTACAAGAAACGTTTTCATTGCACACCCGAGGCCACTGAGTGAACAAGTCATGCATAACTACAATTCTTGAGCGATACAAACCGTATTCTAGCGGATAGACGTTCTGTGTTGCAGTGTATTACCATAATCTGTGCAGCTGTCAAAAAGGCTACGCTTTGTTGCCTTGCAAGAAAGATTGTAATGTACTTTTTTTTGAAAAAATAGTAGTGGATTCTTTATGAATCCAAACTTTTAAACACTTTGTGCACTGAGGTCCTGGTTTATTTTTCTTGAAGTCAGTGGATAAATCTCGTGACAGTCCCTCTCTCACTTGCTGCAGTTGATGATGACGTCCTCTGGCTGGATCCTCTTCTTCAGCATGCCCTGCTTGGGGTGTTCGCCTCTGCCCCTGAACAGCCCTGGAGGCTCAATCTTAAAGTTGCCGATTCGCTCTTTGTGGTGGTCCAGCATACAGAAGCCATACTCTTCCACTATCTTCTGATTGGCTTCTTTCAACGCCTTGAGATATCGAAGACGAAAAAAAGTATATATATATAGCCAACTTTCTTTAGACGTTGAAAGGAAGATGTGAAAGCAACATCAAACACATTTGCAGCACGAAAAAAGCTAGAGTCTCTTACCAGCTTCTCGTCCTTGCTCATGTTTTTCCGGACCTCCACCTTGGCTTTGTGCATCGCGTGGATCTCTCCAAAGTCACATTTGTCAAGATCCTGAATCAGTAATCTCTCCTCATGGGTCATCTCCTACACACAGGTGTGGAAATTTTTTACTAATTAACATTTCAAATTATAGTATTCAAAATCATCAAGGATTGATCTATTATAATAATAATTATACGATGCAACCTTTATATTGCAGGAATCCATCAGTGTTTAATACAATTCATGAACACATATCTACAATATGCAATTCCTGTAGCTTCACTCGTTTCACACTTTCTTATGATGCAGAAATTATTCAAAAATGTAAATGTTTTATACAAAACATTGCAAAAAAAGCCATTTAATCAATTTAAATTAAAATCTTTAAAACAATACATTAAGCTCAGAAGAACAGGAGTCTAAATAATATGATTCAAACGCTAAACCCACTTTTATTAGAAACTGAGCCTTTTACTCCAATATCTCCGAGCGCATCTCCAATACTAATGTGCCGACTCCGAAACCTTTAACTTGAGGAGGAGGCAGACAAAAGGTCTGCACACAACATTACATTATTAAATTCACCGGGAGCTATTAATCGAGTGTGCAGAACCTTTGTCTGTTCAAATAACGCATTACAACAATAATGTATCATAAAGACCAAATACGACGAGCATGATCGGAGCAGATCAGTGACCTTTCATTTAATTACTCATCTTTATGGAGGCGCAGAGGCCGAGGGGAAAAAAGGAAAAAGTGGTGTCGTTACGAAAGGCCAGAGTAGAAACCATCTCCTCTCTGTAGCAGCTTCACCAGCCGTGTTGAAGCTGCAGCCGCGGCTGAGCTTCGACTTTCTAAAGTTGCTGCACACGGGGTCATTGTATTGACGAGGTCACTAACAGGGTGACGGGACGGAGAGTCTCAGTGGAGACTAAATGGTTCCTCTCAGAATCGTCTGGTTTTAAGACGTAATGACAGCATGAAGGCTTTTAATACGAACTCCTGCTGTCAGGCCAGAAAGGTGCGACAGCAGCAAATGCAGGCGCACATCAAAAATGGCATTTCTTTTTAAAAGGTCATATTGACCTAGAGCAGAACAATATAACAGTAAAATATGGAAATGGTTTAATAGAAGGGAGACTTAAATGGACAGATTAAACCTGAACATATCCATTCAGGATAAAAGTGATGACCCATCAGGTTTGTCAGAGCAGGACCACTCTTGAAGTTTTGTTGTGCAAAAACACACCTCTACATAAACACACATGTGCTAACACA
The DNA here is from genome assembly GCF_963576545.1 of Limanda limanda. Classification (NCBI taxonomy): domain Eukaryota; kingdom Metazoa; phylum Chordata; class Actinopteri; order Pleuronectiformes; family Pleuronectidae; genus Limanda; species Limanda limanda. The sequence goes on along the minus strand of NC_083643.1, from coordinate 6,598,237 downwards.
CTCACACACTTCTCTGCAGACACACACTGACAGTGTGGACACGCAGTCAGTCTGCGTGTCTAAGCATGACTGACACCCGACAGTGGGCGGGCACTGAGGGCAGTGGAGCGAGGAGAGGTTTTTTCCGGCTATAATAAAACACTTTAATTGGATTTGTTCATATGCAGGGAAGCTACTTGTATGGATTAGCATATCAATGCCTTCACACAAATCGTATTTTCAAGTGCATTGAGCACTAAGCAGCGCAAAATTAATTCTGCATGATATGCCTTGGGGCTTGGCACTTGTGTTCCCTCTATACAGAGGACACCCTGACACCCTGTCACACACACACACAACACGTACTTTTCCACACTCTCTCCTATTTACACGGACACACACACACACACACATATTATAACACAAAGCTCTAAGTGCACACAACTTAAACTGTAATTGGATGTTATCAAGCTAAAGTTTTTGCAGCTGACATTTTCAGAAGCTGACACTGTTTAGATGTTGTACTTTTTATACCAACGTAAGCATTGTTCAACCGAGGGAACAGCAGCGTAAACACAGCTGATACAGGGAGGTTTGAGCTACGACAACTTATTCATGTATACAGCAAATTATCCAGGGCAAACAAAGCTTGCAATCATCAGCACTGTAGCAGAATCAAGGGAAATGTTGCAGGATGAAAAAACCACAACGATTCACACTGAGAATTTTGAGAAGACTTTAGTTCAGCTGGGGAATGTGTTTTATTTGAAATTTTACGGAGATGTCAAATTCTGTTTATTTCATTTTCATCACAAGGGATAAAATTCTGAGCAGCAGGAATCAGCTGTAAGAGGCAGTTAGGTTTGTTTTATTTTTTTTATTTCCCGAACTGAAGAGGTGGAAGAAGAAACACCTGCTCACTGCCAACACTTGAACATTTCAACGTGTCTCTTCTTCCACTTCTTCAGTCGTGTCTGCTCCTTCTACGTACCTGTCACAAAACATTCAGCTGTGCAAGAGACTTATGATGGGCTGAGGTCTCTCCAAAACTGGCATAAGGTGTCTACAGCTATAAACGAGTTAAACTTTTCAAACCATGAAATGAAATTAGAGACCAAACCTGTGAAAGACACAACAAACAGTGAAAATATACTTTTGAATTGAAGACATGAGGCCTTTTGCATTTACCTTCCTCCAGTCTTGAAAGAAGTTCTCTCTGAAGACCGTTTTGGTCGTGTACTCGTGGTCCAGCATCTGGGCAAAGAACAGTGCCACCTCCTCGGCTGCCAGGCCCAGCTTCACCTTCTGACCTGTACGGATTCAAACACATCACTAGAATTAATGACCCGTCTTGCATGTTATAGAAGTGAGGCAGAATGCAGCCTGTCCACCCGGCTCAACATGTTCATGTTCACATCTTCCTGGAGTTTGATGAAACTCCAGCGTGCAACAGCATCCACCTCAGCTCCTTCACAATCCTGGCAGACTAATCCATACATTTATAGACCGGCCGTTTCAGAGACAAGGACAAAGATCTACATTCAGCCCCTTGACTACGAGCCAGCTACAAACAAGAACAAGCACGCACAGGAATTAACAGATCAAACCAACTTCCCACAGGACACCGTTGTGCCCCGACTGCTAAATAAAGCAAAAACAATTACAGTCATCAATCAGTGTTTGACCCGATACACCTTTGGTGTCCTAAAGATCCGATCGTGCGTGTCCTGTGTGTGTGAACAACGGAGTTTGCGCCGCCTTCATAGAATTCTTTGTTTAATTCCCAACTTTGTCCGAGATTTCTCCTCCTCAGAGCTCCACTGTTTTAATTTCTAAGGTCTTTCTGGTATTACTCACCTGCTCCCTTTCAAGGAGTTCCTAAATACGCTGAGTCAGGGTCATGCGAATGTGGTTGTGTGACTGCAGAGCGAGCTGTGCAATTTAAATGCTCCAGGCTGTGAAGGTCAAACATGCTAGTGTTGCATCAGTGGATGTTAATGTGTTCAGGACTGAGTGTCCTGTGGAAAGATGATTCCTCTTCTGCACAGCAAAGTCAGAATGTAGAATAGACTTAAGGGGAGATGAGTTTGTTCTTACGTCACTTAAGTTATGGGAGGACCTACTTCAGAAATTTAGGAATGAAAAATCAGTCTCTTCTTTCTAAGGAGTCAGATTTTCTTCTTTTTTTTTTAATCGTAAGCCTTTCAATTAATTTAGAGTTCATATTATAAATACAGATGTAGGTTCATCTGATTCCAAGTCTTTTACACTATTCTGTTTTTTAACAGCAGTGTTTTCCCAAAAATTATAACCCAATGGAAATATTTTTACACCCTGGCATCGCTATTTTTAAGAATGTCAAATACACATAAGTGTGTTTGTTAAAGAAATTGCTTGTAATAAAGACTTTCAAGTGTTTGTAACTTTCAAGCCTGTTTGGATCCACCTCTCTCACGTGTCCCCACTCCGTGTTGTACTGACCTTTGTAGAGAAAGTGAACGTCGTCAGGTAGAGACTGGTACTCAGGGGGGAAGGACGGCCCTTTGTGTTCCAGGAACTTCCATTTCACCCCATCTTCGTACTTTTCTTCCTCCCACCTGACGGAAGCAGGGTGATGAATAACATGAGGATGAATTCTGACAAAGTGAAGATTGCTCCTCTCTGGTCCCCAGTAGTTTGTTTAGTTTGATTGTGATTGTGCAAGAGTGTCTGTGTGTGTATAATAACTTGTACTTCAATCTTTGTGAGGACATTTTTGAAATTCAGGTCGAGGAAGTAGAGATCTGTCGACCATCTTTATATACAGTCCATGGATTTACTGTTCACTTTGGAATTAGTCTCTAGTTAGGGGGGTTATTGTGAGTGTTAAGGTTTGGGTAAGGAAATATGTGAATGAGCATCCTCACAAAGACAGAAGCTGTGTGTATAAGTTAGATACAAGATGAAAAAGAAGCATTTTAAAACCATCTCCAGCGACTCTGCTCCTCCTCTTCCTTCTTTTTAATCTTCAGCAGTTTTGCCTCTGCCGCCTGCTGCTTTGTCCTCTTAGGTTTTTTGGACACTGAGTGCTCTCCTTCCTCCTTCTTTACTACCTGTGCAGAGAAGAATACAGCGAAATGTATAATTAAAAAAGGCCACCAGCGTGAACCTCATATCCAGAAAACCTCAAATAGTGGGAGTATAATTGACAGAGACTAATAACCACAGGGAAAAAAAAAATTGTTTACCTCTCCTTTCCTCTTCTTTGACTTCTTTTTCTGAGCATTTCCGGCACTTTCATCGCCCTGCTCAAGTTGCCTTTTTTCCCCCTTGGAGCTGCAGTTACAAAGAGACGGATTATTTTCACCAAAAAAATATATAAACAACTATAAAATACCGCTTTGTTAACCATAATCTAATATCAGGAAAAGCCTACACGTAAAAACTTCTGTAATTTAAGGTCGATAGCCATCTCAGAGGCCAGGTCACACTTACGTAGTTTTTGCAGTGGGATGTGAGGAACCTTCCGAGTGGTCTTCTTTATTTCTTTTCCTTTTCAACCCTTTCTTCTTCACGGCAAAGTCCTCATCCTCTGGCTCCTCTTTCACCACATCGCTGAACCATAACAAAGAAAAGAGTCAGCTTGCAGAATTCAAATTTGAATGACTGTGTAATCTTAGCACTAGCTAACACTGTTTTCACATAACAATTTATCTCTTTCCAATCTGAAGCCAGTCTGATTTGAGGCCACATAGAGTTTTAGTTTTATACTCAATGAGGCTTTAGTTTAAATACCCGCCCTTCTTAAAATCCAGTTCACCCAAAGAAAGCAATGTTTTTAATCTCAATTAAATTAAAATTTAAATAGAGTTTGAAACCCTCCCTATTTGACCCTCATCCTAATTGCTGTTTTCTGCTGTTGTATTGTGTCTTGTAAATCTCACTTGAAATGTTGATTTTCAATCACCCTGACTTAACATGCTAATAACAAGGCAGAAGCTTTCACTGCTGCCTGCCTCAAGTGGCCGGACAAAATTAGCCTGTCATGCAGAATAAAAGTTTTCTTGTGGTCACTGACCACAAGAAATCACACATAATGACGGGAATTATTTAAAACAGTAATGATAATGCCATAATTATAGCAATTAGACAAGAAAAACAAATTACATCTGAAAGCTTGGATTTCCCTGCAGAGTGAGGAATTGGTGGGTGGGAAAATGGGCCTAATTAAGAAATCAACTAATTACAGTCACCGCTGCTGATAAATCTCAATGGTCTCCAACATTCAGTGAAGGGAGAACTGCAGGAAAGCAGAAAACCGTTTTGTTTTCTCATTACTTGGATGATAAGTGTCATAACTAAACCTTTTAGCTGTGGGAATGCAAATGCGTCCGGGTCCACGTCTGAAGGACCACCTACTCAGCTGACATCCTCTGAACCACTCCACTTTCAGAATGAACCAAACATATGTTTACACTTCTGAGTGTTTCCCATACAATTACGTGCGTCAACCTACAATATTCATACTGACGCCACATTGATCTTTCTATTAATTTCAAATGAGTAAAATGGTATTTCATGGTGAAGCAGATTCATTCAGCCTCTTCTGACTCTGCTCTCTTCAATCACACACAGACGAGGTCTTTATGAACAGAAAGGCTGAACATGCACTGAGGACGTGTTTGAGTCGTCTGAGACACATGTGGCCACGTTCTTCTAGCTTTGTGAACGTCGTCACCCATATGCATCCTGGTCCACCTCTGAAGGAACCGCCCACTGTGCTGACCTCCTGACCCACTACAGTATCATAATGAACTGAAAGTATGTCTACACCTCTCGGTGTTTCCAATACATTAAATTATTTCTTGCAGCTACTACAACATTTACACCGGCCGGCAGATATTGATTTTGTATTTATTTCAAGTGTTTTTATACTTCTCAGTGACCTCACTCTGCTCCCTCCATCTCTCTCTCCTGACACACACACACAAAGACAACAGACATAGCTGTTTACTCAGACTGCAAAATGTAATTTTTTTTTCTCCACTAAGAGAAATGACGTACACAAGTATTTGCATATAGAGCAGAGAGGTGAGATCCGATCACAAGTGCTCACAGGAGGAGACAGATTCAGGAGGTGTTGTTATACCAGGTGTGAACACACAAGCTGTCCACTTGTGATCAAATCTCTCACGACAGATGTTGACACCAGGTTTAGACGAACCATTCAGATTAATTTTGACAGGTTTTTTGCAATGAGAGTCAAGATTATAAGGAATAGTGATTTTTCATTCACTGAAAAAACGATGAGATTTTTTCTGAAGTCTGGAGAATATTATTTGCATGCTGCGACAAATCTGTAGCACAAGGCTTCATTTATTATGGTGTGTTATGACAGATTTTTACCTTTATCATAAAACTGCAGCTCCGGTCATTTGGATATTTCACTTTTTGCAATTTCATTTATATTATAATTAATTGTTGAGCGCTAACTGACCTTTTACATCATGTTCATCATTTTTTGACATTTATCCAAAACCCCTTCTGCCGAGTATTATTTCTTCTTCCAGCAAATCCTCACAGGAGAATCTGCACAGTCAGTGCATGAGTGACTACACTTACACAAAAATCCAATCACACTGTCATTCCATACTCCGGTTCCCATGACATCCTTCATGTAGTCATCATACTGACAGTACAAAACTATTTGTGTAAGGATTCCGAGAGAATCTGCCTGTGTGTTTCAGGACATTCAGTTTGAAATAAAATATAGTATATATATATTACAATATAGAAAAAACTGTGATGGAGCAAGTTTTCATCTAATTATTAAACTGGCTCCTTCAACATCCTTTTGTATAAATCTGTGTGCGTCATCCCCCGTCAGAGATGGAAGGTTTTTTTTTTATGTGAGAAGTAATTGCAGAAACTCAACTGCCTTCCATCAGCTGCCACAGCAGGTCCCAATCTCCTTTATTCCTGAGAAAAATACTGCCATGTCTATCTTATTAACCTTCACGGTCGACAAACTACAAAAGCCTTTTGTATATCCACAATAAAGAAGACATTTTCGAACATTCCCCATGTTATTTTTGTATTTTCAAATTGTAAGTGAGGATCAGCTGCTCAGCTCTACTACTCAATGTGAAGATATAAGAAAAAAAAAGCATGTGCAGAAATGGTCGTGTTATTTTTCGTACAGACCGACTGCACCACTGAGCAAAATCCATAAAAAGCTATAAGAAGGAGAGTGGGTCACTGCGTCCATTGACATTTGCAGCCAGTGGCTCTAACAGCCTTATGTTTCTTCCATAACTCTGCTGCCGTAACTTTCTCCCCTGCATGAAACCCACTCAACCCTCACAGTTGCCACCTGAGCCTTTCCTGAGGGGAGAAAAAAAAAAAAATCCCTGAAGGGGAAACATTAAAAGCCTGAATTTGACAAAAAATAGTTTTTCAACAGACATCTCCTTTAAAATGTCACTCATTGTTTTTGGGGCTGGGCTGAGTCTGCATCTCGGAAACAATCCATTAGCAACTGTATAGAAACACCGCTGTGAGACAGATTTGACTCAGCACGCCTTCGGCCAAAGTCTGGCATCCTGGCTACGCCCTGCTGAGCATCCAACTCCTCAAGCCGTGCATTCTCATTTATTACTTTTCTGACAAGCCGCAGATATTTGTCTTCAGTGCACAGTCAAATTAAAAGCATAAAATGGGAAACGGCTTTTTTATATAGCCCATGAACATCAAAACACGAGGATTATTTTTCCATCACCTCAGGAGGGAAGAAGAGATAAAAAGGAGTCAAAATTGTGAAAAGTAAGACTTCTGGCACAAGTATTTCGTCGGTATATTATTCAGTCTAGTGAAATAAAGACTTCATCCCTACCTGAAACCGTTGGCTGACTCGTGGGTCTCTTTCTTCGGTGTTCTGACCTGAGGGGAGAATGTGAATTTAAAGCTTAATAAAACATAAAGTCAGTCACAAAGTAGTCTGCAAACATTCATTTAACCAAAACAGGTCATATCATGTATTCTAGGACTCTTTGTGTGTCGATTGTTACACTGATTCTAAATCTTTGACTGGATAATGTCTTGTTTTTTTGATAAACATCTTTAATCTGAGGGCCTAAGAAAGGTGAGATCACAATCAACTGTAATTGATCAGTCTATCAACAAGATATTAATCAATTTTAATATCAATTATCAAGCAAAAATACAAAACCTTGACTATTTCCAGCTTCTACCAATGCGAGAATCGTCTGTTTTGCACTGTTTGATACACGTGTCTAAATTTTTTGGAATGCTGAGATGTCACCATGGGGATTTTCCACCATCTTCTGAATACTTTGTATTCATCGACCGACTGTAAATAGCTAACTTTCAGATCAACTTTAAATTAAAAAAAAATCCATTCATTGCAACCCTACACACAGCACTGTGCTGTGGAAAGGGAGGCAGTACAAGGATAATTAAATGAAGTCATGTTATCATATGAATTGCGTTGCACCTAAAAGTTGTAATCAAAACACTTCCCTAAAATAATAACTTCCAAAAGCCTTGATATTGAAATGCATATACACAAACTGGTCTTTAGCATTTCAACAGCTGCTGGAACAAGCGTGTGCACATGCTCGGGCTGCGTCAGTGTGAGCTGAGGTCAGCAAGTCACAGGGGCTGGATATTTCAGCCTGGTATCTGATACACTGCTTCCAGAGAGTTATGGAGGGACTCTTGTGACGATGACACTGAATTTCCATTGACGTAATTGTGACACAGGTCAAATTTTTGCCGGGTTAAAAGCTTGATATTAGCGCCTGACTGATAAATCGGTTGGCCAATAAGAACAGCTGATGTGAGCCCTTTACAAACATATCAGTGTCAGTGTTTGTTTACAGAATGAAAAAACGAAAATATATTATTATTATTATTAAATTTGTATTAAATTCATTTAACTTCTATCTATATTTGGTTGTATTTGCATTTTACTTTGTCAATTATAGTTATTCATAATAAAGCTTAAGGGTTTAACAGAATTTACTGTTTTGCAGTTACATGTCTATCGAAAAGGTTGATAAATACATCTTAAGAATTATTGCACAATTTAAAAAAAGATATATACACACACACATCAGTATTGTGATTTTTTTACTCCCTAATATTGGCATCAGTCCCCAAAAGAGCATATCGTCTATTCAATATAGAGCAAAGAGAAGAAAATGTGATTTACCTTCTTAGACTTTCCATTATCGGTTTTCTCTGCAGATTTATTTGGCTTTGTGCTGCTCGTCAGGTGGTGGAGATGGGAATAGGATGACAATGAGAGAGAGAGAAAAAGGGCTTGTTAGCGATGCAGTATTTGTAACACTTGAGCAGTCAGGGAAAATAGTACAAGTGCAAGAAATAATCAATTTTTCCATATAACTGTGACTTGACTGAAAGGGCCCCTAAGAGACTGAGAGACTCAGAGTCTGAGCTGCACTTCTCAAGTGAGAGCATATTAAGCTGATGTTGGATTCCAGCCTCTGCCTGGTTAGCATCGTTCTACTTTCTGACAACGATATGAAATGACAGCGATCAGACAAGCAGAGTCCCAGAGGATCCACCAACAGCTTTGAACATGGCTCTTTTCAATTTGACCTTTCCAGACTTCAGGGCTTGATGTATCATACAATTGAGTACTGCAATTATTCCTCAGCTAAGTTTGAACATCTGACTATGTAATTTTAACAGTTAAGGCAGGTGGCACTTTTTCTTTGAGGGGGAAAATTAATTCCATGAGTCTTACAGCAGAGGATGATAAGCTGATCCTTAATCAGTAATTCAGTCAGTGTGCTGTGAAATAACACAAGGTGGCTGGGCTGTCACAGAGAGCTGCCTGCTCCGCTGCCAGCAGTGCTTACAGGTGTCTATTCATCTCTCCGCTCTCATGAATTACACAAGCCAGTGACAGATCGCTCTGCATTCATTTGTCTCTTCACACACGCACGGCAAGAAACGCATCAGATATCAAGGTGAATTAATTTATTCATATGAAGATGGAGTACCTACTGTACTCAGTGAAATTACTGCGTGCACTTGATGCCAACGGCCTCATCGACAGCCGGCGCAGCAGAAGTAACCCTTTGTTGTGTCCGTCCTGCAGCTTCACACATTGTTTTGCCATATTGCCCCCCCGCTCTCATCTGATTTATCACCACTATAGGTCGTTAGGGTCCCACTCTCCAGGACATGTTTTCTGGACAATTCAAACAGTCAGATAATTTAAGGGTGGGTCTAGTAGTATCGACACTTTTTAAAAACGATGCAAGGTTGATGATTAAGTGTCTGAGTTGCAGGTGGTGGCTACATGCATCACTGTTAACTGTACAATAAAGTCGTTTGATTTGTTTTGTTCCTTGACTTAGTCGAACACTTCATAAAATCGTGGCAGTCATTCAAATAATCACTTATATGCAGGTCCCTCAAATGAACTTTAAAGTTGGAACAGAAAATGACCATGCTCAACCGCTATAAATATTTCAACGTGCAGTACATTACATTATCAGGTTAAATGAAATGTGTGCATTATTGTCAAGGCCTTGATTAACAGGTTTGTTGTTACATAAAACCCTGGTAGCCTTTGTCGCAGGAGTTCCGGGAGAGGGAATAACTTTTATACTGCACAGCTTCTTACACAGAGTGCGTCAAAATAAATAAGCTGTGAAGTTTATGGAGACAATCTATGTAAATATATACAATATTCACACAGCCCCTCCCCCAACCCTGAATTCTGTGTTTCTTCCCAAAACAAAAATGTTTTTGTTACTCTGTCCCTGACACACATGGTTATTCCTTATATACCCAGCCAACATGACTGACCCAACCTGAAACGGAATCTAATTTCAAAATTCTGGTCCAAACCCAATCCAGCGAAGGGTATATAACTCTAACATGTAGCCCATTTCCACTCAAGTTCTCCCCACGGGTTGGATGTGGATCATCTTATTGAATTGTACTTATAATTAACAGGTTTAGTGACAGTAACCTGAAACAAAGTTAGCTTCTGATGTCTCTCCAGAAGAACACGAGATGATGATGTTGCACAACGGGATGGAGAAAGGACAGCAACACAAAACGCTTTATGAGATGACACCTACGCTAAAATTACTGTGTTGCACAATGGGAAGAGGAAAGTGCTTCGAGATCATGCAAAAGTAACGCAAGGTAACACAAAAGTAATCCTAATAAAGACCTCACCCTGACCCTTCGATGGTCTCCGTCAAACTTCATTTTCTCTGTGCAAAGACCAATTTGGATGTGTCCTGGGTTCATGGTAAACATGTGTGGACTGTGGTGCACTGAGGTTTCTGGTGCATATAACAGTTAGTGCTATACAAACACACAAACACACAATCACACACCTGTCTTCGATCATGACTTGGATCGAGTCTCCTCCGGCCAAAGCGTGTCCATCGTCCCTCAGCCTCTTCAGCTTCCGGTGTTTGTGCTTCCGGTCTCCTTTCTCCTCCTTCTCGATTCCCATCTCTCACTCGGACCTTTAGCAGAACACAGTGTGAAAACCAACCGGTCATTTAACGGTTTAAAAAATAAACAAATTCAAGGGTTCACGGTTTCAAACGTGTGTCAACCGCCCTGGAGGGATTTAGCGTTAGCATCGAAGCTAATTAGCTAATTACAAGTCTCTGTTTCCCGTTAGCTAGCTTGTCTAGGAAATTGAATTCCATAACATGTCCGCCGGGAAGAGCTCAACAGTTCATATCAGGGGTTAGGGTTAGGCTCACTCACCGGGTTTAGTATCGACGGGTTTTCAGTAGTTTTCAGTTGTTTTCCCGAGTAACAGAAACAAACTTCTGCGGTTGTGAAACAAGACGAGGCGTCGCGCATTGAACTTGCTCTTCAGGCGCAATGACGTCATTCCCAGTCGAGCTGTGATTGGCCGAGGTCTCCAGGTTGCCCGGTGTTCAGAGGTGTTGCGGTGATTTACGTAACTTCCGGTACTTTTACCCCCTTCCGACCTATCTATGCTTCCGACCATAGACATATATGCTTCCGACGACCTCTCATGTCCTGTGTTGTGTTCGAGTGTCACGGATATTATTGGTTGTTGTCTTATCAGAGCTCACTCACATGGCAAATATGATAGAACTAGTTATTAAATCCATCAATAAATAGATCAATAAACAAAATGTTATATGTTTAGTTCATATTCACAAATTACAATGGTGCAACATCCACTTTATAATTTACTGAGGGATCCCTCTCCTGTTTGTACACAAGTTCAAGTGTAGCACAGCACAACAACTAAATAACAATATTTACAACATTCATGAGAAAAAACACTGTGTTACATAATCAATACTCAATCAATATCAATGTAAATAATAAAAGGAAAGTTCTCAATTCTAATGAGATTAGTGTAATTTAATTAATTGTTAATGTCTGTTCAATTCAATGATGAATAAAGCATTCTCAAATTTATAGTTGTTAACATCTCTGTGATATCTGACAAAACTTGAAATCAAATACGTATGGTTTAAATGATCCACCAATGGTGTTAAAAATATATTTTTAAAATCAGTTTCCATAGAATAATGTCACTGTCTTTAACATGGGCTTTTTATTTCCTGTTATTAATGTTTGCTACTGATTCCCACATGATTCAGTGTCTGTTCCGTGTTTTAACCTGTTTGCTGTGTTTTAGTGTGTTTTAATGTTATTTGTCCCCATTTATATTTATATATGAAGCTTTTTATTTCATGTTTGCACGTCTTGACCAGGACTCGCTGGCAGATGAGGGTTTATATTTCAATAGGGTGTTCCTGTTTCAACAAAGAATACATGACTAAAAATAAAAAAATGTTTTGTAAATAAGATGGATGAGGCATCTTGTCATTGACTGACAAAACCTGTGACATTTTTACTTTGTATTGCATTGTACTTTCGTATTGCTTGGAGAAAGCAAAATGTCTTGTGAACTGCATGTAGGCTATAAAGGTTATATATATATGATGATAAAAACAGTGACAGGAGCAGAGATGGTTTGACAGCTGATAAATAATGTAATAAAAGCAGTCAAGCACTGGTGCTGCAAAGTTGCACTCAACAGGGGTCAAACAAGAAAATCTTACACAGTGACCTCAGCCTGACTCCTGATTTACCTCTTGCAATGCGTTTGTGTAACTCCAGTCTCTTGGTTTGTGTTATTGAAGCATCATCACATCTCCACTTCAGGTCTGCAGTATTTTATTCTCACTTTAACTGCTCTTTGCAGAGAGAAATATTTTCTGTCTTTTTTACCTTGGATGAAGTGGAAGAGTGCTGTATGTGGAACCATTAATCCATGATATGTGCCCATGGAAACCCACTAACATGAACTTCTGAAGGTTGTCAGTGCAGTTTTTTTCCTCCCAGACTCTTCTCTATCCCCAAAAGGAATAATAAGTCACAGAGAGAAATGTACAGTGGCGCAAATGTTGCGATATGGCACCTTTACCAAAACCTCCGCTGCTATAAAAACTGATGGTAATTTGGTAAATCAAATAACAATATTTACCACAAGCTGGCCAACCATTTGACTTCATATGCACAAAATACTAATCGAAGGCAATCTCCAATAAGTAGATTATCTCTACCAATATGTATAGTTACCCTTATTTACAAAAGCAACCACATATAGTACCCGAACAAAATTTTAGGGGCAGTATACCAGTAAAAGAAAAACAGTGCCTCAAATGAATGTATTATTAAGAAATATATATTTATTTCACATACAATATTGTAATATTAAAATGAATATCTGTTTTTAATTCTTTGTTTGTTTGGAAATCGTATTGAGTAAATAATATATACCTATACCAATACCTTCCTTGTAGAATTGTTTTGGACCCTGACAAATTACTAAAACAATTTTATTTAATTGATTATTTTACCTCATCCTAGAAAGATTTAAACTTGTTTTTTTATTATTCAGATCAGTGACAGTTCCTCGAGTCTGACGTGTTGCCATGGCAGCCGCGCTATCTCTTTAAGAGGCAACCCGGAAGTGGTCGCTTCCTGTGTGTTCCGGTCACAGGTTCCAGGCGGAAAGCGGAGCTCCCTCCCAGCGATGACATCCCTCCCCGTCATCTGGGCCTTCCGCAGCGGGGTGAGGTGCTGGCGACACCGGGCTCTCCTCAAAGTGTCTCCGGGGACCCTTCGCTGCTACTCGTCCCCGAATCGCATCGGTGTCTCTGGCATGGAGGACATCCTGTCGAGGGTCGTGGCACCGTTACCCACATACGAGACCAGGGACAAGACGCCGCCGCCCCCCGAGTCCCACAGCCTGGACTTCATGCACTTCTACAAGAGCCTGGACAAGGAGGACCGACCGGGTCTGCTCGCCCGGCTGTCCCGGGACTTCGGCGTGGACCACCGGGGGGTCTCGGAGCTGGCCGCCAAGCTGCAGGACTCCCAGCTGCGGGACCCGGGCACCGTGCTGCAGGTGGAGGACCGGCTCCGGTACAGCCTGACCCCCCGGTACAAGCACCTGCTCAACCACATCAGCAGGGTGGAGGGGGGGGTGAAGTTCCTGGTGGACCTCCGGGCCGATCTGCTGGAGACCCTCGCGTCCAAGTCCAACGAGAGCACGCACGTCAAGGTAAAGAAAAAGGCGTTTGTTTACATTGTCTACGGGTGCTCGTAGGGGCCAAATAGCGCGTTTGGCTGTTTGGTCCTTTTATAACTGGGCCTTGAGGTGATTTAGTGTTTTGACCTGACTAGTGAGCAGCTGCACGTACACAGGCATCAGCTGCACCCCCCACGCTGCCCCCCCCCATCACACGGCTCACATTCCATCACAGCCCGACCTTTGCTCCACTTTACTTCCTGTAGCAAACTTCACCGAATAAAGATGATGTTTTTCCATTTCCTCAAAGCTAGGAAGGCTTTTTTTGCAAACAAGTCAGACCGGGTTTTGTCACTTTCAAGCCCCATTTCAGTGCTTTCTTCATATTTCCTTTGCACAGAATCACAGTAAAGTGCTGCTGCCTTCCACCTGGGTTGAAATAGACCCTCTAACAACAAAGTGAAAGAGACCATATAAATCAGCCGTGTAATTAACATTTTTGAATGAGTCCCTTGAAGACAAAGTGAAATGAAAATTGAAAAGAAAAGACATTTTCTCCATCACACACACTTATGCAGATCTCCTGCTGTTTGACCCCTTAACGCCACATTGTTTGGGCAACTTCCTCTTCAGAAAACCCAGCTTTCCAGTCTCATTTACCTCATCGCCCAGTCACTCAAGTTCAGTCAGATGTAATTACAGTGCTCAGCTCAGCTCAGCACCGAGATGAAGCAGGTTTCGTGCACTTCTGAAATGAGACTGGAATAATTATTCAGGTGGCAATCTTGCTGTCATGTTAATTCCAGGCACTTAGTTTGTCCAGGAATTCAAATGAAGAGTCCCGTGTAACACACTCACTTCTCTCTCTGCAGTCAAGTGTCTACGGACTGGGTTTGACCGCTGAAAAGGTACAAGAAATATACCATAGATGTTTAATAACACACTGTCACTAATTCAGTGCACACATGGTACATGTAACAGGTTAACTCTTTTGATAACATAGTTGATAAGCATTAGCTCTATAATGTGTCCGAAATTAGGAAATTATTAGGAATTACTGTTTTCAAACTAACAGCACTAAAAAGGTCTGATGATTGATTTAATATAATGATATTAAACAGCACTATAACCTCTAGATAGTCAGATTACTAACATATGAAAAAGGAGAATCAGCTAATTCTGCTCATTTTGAACCTGTATTTAGGCTCGAATGACCTCAATGATGAATCTCTTTGATAGAAATAGTTGTGATTGTTTGCTTAGACTGATAAATCTATCACTGAAGTCATTGATTCAGCTTTTACAGGTGTAATCTGAGTTTGAATTATAACTAATGCTACAACCTTAACAGAAGTATTGACTTTAATAAGAAAAAAAGCTTGAATAATGACACAGTTGTATTTAAGTTTGTATTTCACAAGTCACAATAGTGTGGGGCAGCTGTCTTTCAGTGCAATTCCAGCCGTGTTTAAGTTAATGTCTGCCATTCAAACCCAGTGTGTGTTGAATTCGTAATGATGGCTCTGTGTCCCTACAAGATGGACTCACTCCGGGTTGACATGAAACTGCAATTATACATCGACCTGTGGCTTTAAAAGCCTTTTGTGCTGCTGGATCTCTTGTTGTGCCTCTGGCCTCCGGCAGCTCTGTTATTGACACTGGAACCAGAAAGCTCCTTTAGTGGACAGACGACTGTGACTATTCACCATCAATAAAAGATGCTTGAGTTTTGTGTTAGTACAAAACAAAGCACACTTTGCTTCACGGTGGCCGAGTCTGAAACGCACTGCAGCTAAGATAGATGCCACTTTGTGTCCACTCTTCTGAATCACACAAAATGAAAGGCGCATTGCTGATTTGTTGTGGTGAGATGCTTTTATCAACCTGTACAATACGTGCGCCATTAAATGCTGAGAAGGACAAAGAAACGCTTGATAATGAATTGAAAAAGTTTTTTTTTGTGAGACTTTAGTTTTGTTTGAGTTAAAAGCCTTTCTGCCTTTGACATCGTATTATCAAATGTAAGGGCTGTTGAGTAATATGATTTTATTTCTTTAGATACCTTGACTGCACATTCAGAGGTCGTCCACTCTCCGGCTCAATATGGTTTTTATTCCTGCTGAGATGTGGTTGTGATGCATTTATTGTCGATAACTCAGCCCCACTGAGCTTTTGTTGCTAAAAAGGTCTGAGCCACCTACGGACCCACTCGTACTCACTGACCAGACCACCTTGGTTCTGGGGGTGCACAGCAAGATCTGCTTGTTGTCAATGCTAGGATTGATTGCGCCAAAAATGAGAAAAGGTCACTGGAAATACGAAGCTCTTAGTACTGGTATTGATGTTCATGCCAAAGGGGAAATAACTGACAATCAAAAAAAATGCATATAATCAAAGTAGCACTGAATCATTGATGGGGGGTGGGGGGGGAACACAATTTCTAAAATTACTCAAGTCTGGAATGTGCAAAGGCTGCAATTACCCTGGTTCTTGCAAGCGTGTCACTTTGAATTCTACGCTAGATTAGTCTCTCGTGGTTGGATAATTGATTTTTTGATGTCGCTCCTCACTCCTTCTACCTGCAGGCCTTTCATTTCCCCGCTCACCTGTCCACAAACGGAGTGGATGAAAGATTTAACGACAAATCAAAGGTGTCAGTGGGAGTCGGCTCGCTGGGGATTACACAAAGTATCACAGCGGCTATGTTCCCGCCACAGATAGACTCCCAGCTGACAAGTGGCGTGCGGCCCAGTGGGGGAGAGGTGCTGGCGCCGCCTGAGGCTGACCTAACACTTTGGCAGCCGGTGGTCCTTTGGCCCCGGATAGACAGACTGTTCCATCCAGGCACTGCAGTATCTATCGCTCCGTATAATCACACACTACACAGCTTGTCTTTGTAGCAGAGGCTGCATCCGCGCCTCGATGCATCGATACAGCTCCAGAGTCAAAAAGCTTCATCTTCTTTCTAATGGAGTGCAGGATTCTCTTCTTCCCCTTCTTCTCTTTCCTAACCCGAAGGCTTTGAATGCGAGACCCTCACATTTCAAAAGACTTCATCTTCTGCTGGGTCAATGGAGTACACGTCTCACCTTCTTTTGTGTGTGGGTGAGAATTGCCTATCCCCAAGTGAGCGGCTGCCCTCTCACAGGTTGTTGATGCCCTGCGCTTCCCCACAGAAATGCCAGACTGGGATTATTTTTCCCATTACAGATTATTTAACCTCTGGGGGCCTCGTGAAGTCTGAGGAACATAAATACACATTTATAGATATATATCCATCGCAGCCTTTTTATATTCTAATCTCGCAGCTGAATAATGTGAAGACAATGAATATATGTGGAAAGTCTTGATAGTGAATCCTAGAGAATCTCACCCAGCCTCTCTTATAACCCTCATTGTGTTTGAGCTTGTTTGCATTAGCCCTTATTATGACTGACGACTGGGCATTAAAGGCAGCCGGAGGTGAAATCATCCCACGGAGCAGACAATATGAGTTTGTGTGTCTGAGTGCGTCGACGTGCGTGCACCACGAGCGCCTTGTTTTGTGAGTTTTGCAAGAGATTTGCTGTAAATGAAGTCTGACCTTTGCAGGGAGACAGACCTGCTTTGAAATGGCAAGTTATTTATCGAAGTGACTTCCCTACACCCATCGCAAGCTCTAACAAATCACTGCTCATAATGTGAAAACATTCAAACAGCTTTTCAGACTCCCAGGGGAACACACACACACACTCTGTAAGTGTGTGAGATATGGGTTTGGGATTTTTCATACAGAAAACCTGAACATCATTGATGTCAGGTGAAACAATTGAGCTCGTGAGGAATACGTGCTTATCCAGTTCTTTTAATAGTCATAAAAAAATGTATATGTCTAGAGAATACTTTTATAGTGCTTCCTCTGTATAAGGTATACAATAAAGAGAGAAACTTCTACACTTTGCTCGTGTTTTGGAGACGTTCACATTTCACACAGGATTCAGAAAACTTACTGTAGCAGATATTATTCATTTTCTTTTCCATCAAGTGCTTATGAGTGTTTTGGTTGCACAGAATAAAACAGGACCCTATACCATCATAAAAAAAGCACTGAACTCTCACTCTCCCTGATGTTTCTGGCTCCTGAGTTGTCGGGACGAGGGAAAGAATGTGGTGGATTTTGTTTTGATGATATGATGAACTTACTTCTGAACTCCCACCTTTTCTCTCTCTCTCTCTGTCTCTCTCTCTCCCTCTCCCAGGACCTGAATGGAACGTTGAAGAGTTTGCTGTCTGAGTGGTTCTCTGTGGGTCTGCTCCGACTGGAGAGAATCACCTGGCTGTCCCCCTGCGAGATCCTGCAGAAGATCAGCCAGTAAGAACATTAATGCACCATAGCAAACTGTGTTTCTCTGTTTTTGTCCCGCTCTCATTTCATTTTAATTTTAATCTTTGCTTACATAGCTTTACTTATCACATCTGTAATGCACGTTACATTACACATCGGAGCTAAACGCAGTCCTACACAGATCGGGAGGCAGGTCACATTTAAAAACAACATATATATATATTTTGAGATTCAAATTTGCCACATTATCATTGTAAAGTGCATGTTTAAGGGAAAGTAAAGCTTGACACCTCAGTGAACAGTCAAATAAAACCTGAAACTAACAGTCAGTTCTGTCAGGTATGAGGCGGTGCACCCCGTGAGGAACTGGACCGACCTGAAGCGCCGAGTGGGGCCGTACCGCCGCTGCTATGCATTCACCCACGCCGCCATGCCCGGGGAGCCCCTGGTGGTTCTACACGTGGCCCTCACCGAAGATATTTCTGACAACATCCAGGTGAGAGGCTCCTGTACGGCTGCAGGCTGGTGTGATGGTTTGTCTAACTTTGAGAGTTAAACATCTGGGATTTGCCGCCTTGTTCCTCCTCCTCTCTGCTGACAAATGCATCACCGCTGTGTGGAAAACAAAACCTAGACCTTTAAAACCACTGATCCCCGTGGGAGCGACCTCTTCAGAGCTCACTTCCTGTTATTGTTGTGTACTGGGGAGAAAAAGGAGGTTTGACAGCAGCGAAATCAAATAGTATTTCAGGCTGTGATAAAGTGCATCTCTGAAATATTTGAAAGAGACTCGTGTCCAGACTCCAGCTCTCCCCACCAGAACCCACTCGTGTCTGAAGGAGCTGTCTCTGTTTCTCTCTCAGAGTATCGTCCGTGAGGTCGCCACTCTCGATTCCGAGGAGGACGTCAACAAGATAAACGCGGCCGTCTTCTACTCCATCTCCTCCACCCAGGCCGGCCTGCAGGGCGTGGAGCTGGGCAACTACCTCATCAAGAGGGTAGTGCGAGAACTGCAGGTGGGTGCGGGAAGAACTCCGAATGTAATGTAGGTGCATGTCACGCAAAAAACTAAACAACAAAATGTTAGTAAAAGAACTATTAGTTCCACAAGAAGGAATTTATGTGGCAGCCAAGAAAAATATGGAATTTTGGCAAACACTGATTACATTATTAAGGTGTCAAAATTACTGTTAATGATATTTTACAGTTTAACCCCTTTTTAATATAAACAACTATAAATACAAATACATCCAAAAATGGAAATTAAACACGCATTCCTTTGTGTATAATGTGAACCTGAAAGTATTTGTCAAAAGCTCTCACACCTAGTTGCTGCTTACGTTTGTGTCTTTTAGCACCTGTATTCAGAAACTATTATTTTAATGAGTAAATACTCAATACGGGAACTGAAGAAATCATCACATTTCGAATGATGCTGAATGTTTCGGGTAGTTTTTCACACCAGAGCTCTAATGTGCAAACCTCGACTCGACCCTTAATCGTCAGCCTGGCCAAATGGTGACCAGGCAGAGAAACACTAAATCATTTTTTTCATTCCTCTTAACACAAACACATCCCGTTTAAGCAGAATTTAATGCACACAACAGAAGAAACTAAGCAAACACAATTTCTCTTTATGTTGACATAATAAACCGTGTCTAAAATGCTTTTATTCTTTCATTTTTATTCCAAATGAAACAACTTTTCTATTTTAAAATGCAGCAATGATTAATTGTTTGAATGGGAGTAAACAGGAGAATAAGAGAAAGAGCTTGAGGTGAGAGAAGAGGCAACATCTGTTATCTGGAAACAATAACCCTCGGGTGTTATCAGCGAAGCCTTTAACCATCCTGTCCCATAACGGCGAGATAATAACAACACATCATGACGGTGCACATGACACGGGCACTGATACAGCTGTTATCTCCTGCAGAGCTACTCACCTGCCTCCTTATGTTGCGGTATCAGAAAGTGTTCTTTGCCTAAAGATGCTCCAAATGCTGAATTCAATTAAAAGGGCCCCGAGCCTCCAGGTGAAGTCCAGCTGGCACAGCATCATTCCTGTGAAGTAGAGCTGTGACAGGCAAGATTTGGGTTTTTATTGCTTTTCAGAAGTTTTTATTTTTATTTTAGTCTCGATGCTGATATCATAAATCTCCCACTTGTTTTACCACTTGCATGAATGCATATACACACACAAACAGAGCAGGAGGAAAGCCAGTAATGAAATGTCATCCATCCCTCTCGATGAGCGCGGGAGCCCTTCATGTCGGGCCACTCCAGCTCGCACTTGTTAAATGATTGGAACGCTGAATGGAAAAAAATCAAAAGCCACTCTGCCCAACAGATGAGAAACGGCTCTTTGTAGTAAATCCTCATAAAAATCAGGAGCTTTAAGCTAAGTTATTTATACAACCCGACTGCTGTGATCACTACGAGCTTTTCACTTATTGGTGTTTTTATTAACGGCGGCTCACGGTTTAGGGAACACAGCAGATATTGTTTTTACATTTTCATTTTCAGCATTAGGGGCTGTTGGTGTCAGAGGTCGGAAAACAACGGTATTGTTCTTGATGTGGAATGTTGTCCTCATAAAGAAGTACTCTGGATTGATATGCCAACATCATCTTAAAAACAAATTAATTTGACTTTTTAATGTGTCTGTACTGAGATACAAATCAGTGACCTTGAGACAAATTATAGGTTTTCAAAAAAATGCAAAGTTAATTTGTGCTACACCTTAAAATGAATTTCATATCCAGATTGTATCTACATTAAATTTTTAACCTGATTACATTTAAACCTGGTATAACTATGTGTCTCCAGTGTCCACATTGAGATCCCATAGCGATCTGATCGCTCTGTCCAGCTAACAATACGTCAAAAGGTTCAAAATGACAAACCATAAATATGAATCATAAAAATAATGAATATAAGAAAGGAAGGAGATGGCAGCTGTCAGTGACTCAGATTTATTGTTTACTTCTTGTCCTGTTGGTCTTCACTCCGTCCTATATCCTGATGTCACTGCCATCATGATCTATTAATGGGGGTTTAAGGTCAGAGCTGGGGTCTGAAGAACCGTCTCTATAACACTCCACAGTCTACACTGCACTTCCCCTAAGAAACACACCCGCGGTGCCAAGACCGAACCTAATTGGAGACACAGTTGTCGAGGAAATCAAAGCACAGAAAGTGAGTGGAAGCTTAATCAAAAGCGACGTGAGCGCATCTATATTTTACGGCCCCAGGGGGAATCGAACCCCTGACCCCGGCAGTGTAAGTGCGTATCTCTGCCCTCGAGGTTACACAAGAGAACCACTAACAGTCTTGTATTCTGCTGAGGGCGTGTCTCTCTGACATAAAGGTGAAGAGAGGAGCGCAGCCACAGAGGGCTCACTATGATGATGGATAGATGATAGAATGGAAAAAGAAAAGGTCATAGTTGTGATTTAAGGTGAGGGGGGAGCAGGTCTGGCTTGTCTTTGTAGATTAGACCCTGGAGCGCAATTCTGCCTCCGCTCCTCCTTTTTTCCAGCTTATCCTCCCTGTTTCTTTTTATACCTCTTCCACTGCCTCCATCATTTTTTCCACCACCGTCTCATCTCTGTCAATCATGTCCACTCTCGACATGCGATCACTTGTGGAGCTAAACGTGGAGGCTGGGGGTGTGGAGGGCGAGATCATGATACAGCGCAGTGAGAAGGAAAAAAAACACAAGGAGAGAGGAGAGAGCCAGCAGGACGCGGAAAGAGAGAAGTCTGGATTCTTGAAACGAACGGACTGAGAAATCAAGGGGGAAGAAAGGAAAACAGTGTTTCAGAGGGAGGCAGACAGAGGGAGACGTGTCCCTCCAGGGGTTGTCTGACACCTCCACTTTCATCTGTAGCCTTTCATTCTTCGGCCTGGCACATCGCTCCATCACTTATCAAACCAGACGCAGTTGAGACTGTGAGAGGGGAGTGTTATTCTGACGAAAGGAGAGGGGAGTGGGATGGAAGAGAACGCGTGAGATGGATGGGTGCGTGCGTGCGGTGGGTGGGGGTGTCTAGACGTGACAGAGACTCGGGGAAGAGGAGAGGGAGGAGAGGGAGGGACGGAGGAGGAGGATAGAATAAGAGGGAGGGGAGGAGAAAGGCCATCGTCCATCTCCATCAGCAGAGAAGGATCACGGAGCGATGGAAGTGATTTGTAATTCTGACCCTGTCTGAGGAACCAAGGGGCCAAACAGCAGCCTGAGTGAAAACAAGAAATATCAATGTGTTTTAATGCCGAGGTTGAGCGTTCATCTCCCTGGATTCCATCATAACAAAAGTCATTCTCTCTGCGTTCTAGTGAGGATCAGATCTCTGCTGCCTCTCTCTCTCTCGTTTTTTTTTTTTCTTCATCTTAAGTCCTTATATCTTATTATGTCACAGATTAAGGTCATTCTTCTACTCCTACATCTACATCTATACTATGTACTGTATGTAAGATGTTGTGTTTCAAAATGGGGGACGGATAAAAACAAACCTCTTAACCATGAAAGAGTTTGAATTATTCATCAAACAGTCCGATAGACGTAGGGCAGTTTTTACATTTTGGCCTTTTTTTACACATTAGAGCAAAGGAAATCTGAAAAAGCAATAAACAGTTTGTCTCTTTTAGGGGTTTAAATCTACTTTCCTGTCTCCTCATGTCTTCCAGAGCGAGTTCCCTCACATGGCCCAGTTCTCCAGCCTGTCTCCCATCCCAGGCTTCTCCTCCTGGCTCCAAGGCCTCCTCAGCCAGTACAGAAAGGAAGGCCGGGGCTCGGACCTCCTCTCTGAGCAGGAGTGGAAGGAGGTGGAGCAGGCCACTGACTCCTCCCCTGGGACCCAGACCGTCGACGCCCTCCGGAAGCTGATCGGCACCAGCGAGTGGACGCGCTCGGAGCGGCTGTCCAGCGTCCTGGAGCCCGTCCTGATGCGTCTCTGCGCCTGGTACCTCTACGGGGAGAAGAGGCGGGGCTACGCTCTCAACCCGGTGGCCAACTTTCACCTGCAAAACGGCGCCACCATGTGGCGACTGAACTGGCGCGCCGACACCAGCCCCAGGGGGGTGGCGAACTCCTGCGGCATCATGGTGAACTATCGCTACTTCCTGAAGGAGACGCCGAAGAACAGCTCCGTGTACCTGCAGAACAAGAGCATTATGGCGTCCGATCAGGTTCTGGGTCTCGTTTCCCAATATCAGAAGAACAGCAAACTGTGAGAGAGAGAGAGACGAGGACACGCCCACAAACAGATTAGCACTTGATATCACAATCTTATTATCACATTCTGAAAATCTTTATTTTGTTTAATTTGTCTTTGATATTTAATTTTTAAAAAAAGGCTCCGGTAGCTTCATTAAATGAACTTTAGCTGGTGTTGCTTTGGATTTGAAATCAGACCATTTGTCACATTTACGTTTCTCATCCCATCTTCTGTATTTAGAACATAGGTTTTATTTTCTGCCTCATTGCGTGTCTGGCAGAAGGTGTTTGATATTGTGCGAGTGTTTGTCAGGCTGAGAGACCGGAGCTAATGAAGCAGGAGGCGTCTATCGATGCCTTTTCTATGTTCCTGGATAACTGCATGTGATGGTGAAGCAGGAGCAATGAGTGAGTGCAGCTGCTGGAATAAATGATGCTCCGAGTCTTTCATCTGGCCGACGCACTGCAAACACGGTGAAGAATGGGAGAGGAGTGAATTTTTATTTTGTTGTTGTTGCTTGGTTTGGGGATTATTTAAACCTGCTGACTGGAAATATTATTTCATATTAAATAACTGTCAACAAAACAGACTTTTTTTCCCTGTTGTGTTTAATCACGGCTCGTATTTTTACAGTCGACTGTGCTTGCTCTGATGTGCAGGTCGGACCCTTCTGGTCCCCACCTCCTTTTACACACACTCAAACACACACACACACACAGACACACACAACGAACCTCTCCAGAGAACCACTGCTGATGTTCTAACTACACTGTACAGGTGCCAAGCAGGGCTCCTATCAGCCCACACCCCATTGTTGTGAAATAATATATCACAGCAAGTTGACTGTGAAATTACATTTTATCTCTCAGGAGAGCCAACCTGTCTTTTCATTTTTTTCACATTGTCTCTGCCCCCCCCCCCCCTTCCCTCTGTTCTCTGCCTGGTGCTGCTCGGTGTCCTAGAAACTAATGGACTGAGAAATAAAGTTAAAGTACAAGGCTAGATTGATGGTGTTCAGTTGTGAGGAAGTGGGGGGGGGGGGGAGAATAAAGAAGCATAAAGAGGACAGTTGTTTAAAGGATGCCCTTGAGAGACAGCGTCGGTGCCTCCAGAGATGTTGGAAACAATAAGGGACCCGATGCCTCTCTGGGCACCGATGGGCTCGGCGGTCACATCGAAGAGCGACGCTGTCACGCCGCCTCACGATGGAGAAGGATGAACGCCGTGGTATCTGTTGCCATGGTAGCAGCGGCGGCGACACACTCCACACTTTGTGCTTTGAGCTTTTGTGTTTTGAGTCACCTCTGCCCAGGTCTCACCAAAGCCCACTGACCACAGAGCAGCTCAAAGTCCGGAAGCTTTTAATTATAGATTCTTAATGTATTAAGTCCCCTGGTGAAAATAACACTTTTTCCTTTCGGGTATTTCCCGTGGGGCTGCAAAGACAAATTACTCACATGGCAAAACTGTTAACAGCCCTGAGATCTGATTTATGGACACTTCGGGCGCCGCTTAATGAAATGATTCCAACCTCTGCATGCAATGGAGACTTTTGTGGATGAGTCAATTGCCACACTGTATCTGATGGGGAAGGCTTTTAATTGTTTTAAAGGTGCCGACAGTAAAAGTGCTAATCGTGTCCACTCTTCAATCGCTTAATGGAGGTAATTTGATAAGCGCTGCTCAGGTGAATTGTGTCTGAACATGTAATCACCTGAAGTCTCATTGCAACAAAGGCCGAGTGTGACACTTTTAAAACCTCTGTGATCAAATTGCAGTGGAATTAGATTTGAGTTTTTCCCACGGACAAATGTAGCTGCGAGTATTCCGATCACTGACAATTTTCCAAAATGGCGCCACCGTGTGTGCTTAGGCCAGTCCTCATTTGTATCTAATCTTGCGGTTGATTGCAGTTTTGTCACATTTCCAGTCCAGCACACGTTGATAATGGATTCACAGCCAAGTTCAATATTGTACAGCTCTGTTCTCTGACACGTCTCAGAGCCAATACCTAGCAAAAAGCAGCAGAAGACCTAATTACAATTGATTAGCGACTGTCTGCTGTGGAAAATTCACGTCTCATCTAAAAATAAGTCAGTAGCTCAGACAGTTCTTCTATCTATTTTTTTTTTTTCCATCTGAAAAAGACGGGGCGGTGCATGTGTGCGGGTGGGGGGGGGGGGAGTGGTGCATTTCACTCCTGGTCCCTCGTTCAGAGGAAATTGCCTTACAAATTAAGCTAATCAACTTTTTACACATCGCAGTGGCCGGAAAAGTCAGAGAGTGGTGGCTGTGGCATTTTCATGATCTAATTCAGAGGGCGTTCGGCCCCTGGGACTCAGAGACTGAGAGATAGAAAAGAGATCTCATGACATCTGTGGTGAAAGAAAAGTATCCTGAAACAGACTAACGTTGTCTTCAGGGTGTTTTTTACTTTCTGTCTTTCAGGTCACGATGAACACAACCAGCACATTTTTGCTTTATGTCTTTGTTTACAAGTATTATGGCAACTGTCAAGAAATGAAGTGCTGCGCTTTCCAAGAGAAACTGATAAACATGTGTTGTTGGAACAGAAGATAAACCAGTGTAGTTTAGTTTGTAAAGACGTGTTATTACAGCTCTCAACATGGAGCTAAACTACAGGAGTTGGAGAAATGTTCTGACATAAAGTTAATATTCTTTGTAGGAGTTTCTGTGCCCAACGGACCACATTCTGACAGAGGCAAGTTTAGCTGTAAGCGAGCAACAAAGCTGAAACTCAGCCAGAGGGAGAATTGTGTCTTGTTGCATCTGCAGCGCTGCAAGAACCAAACTAATTCAAATGATTTCACAGATATGGAAAAATGCTTAAAGGAAGAAAAGATGTTCTGGCTCTGGCCCATAACAGATATTACAGATATCACCAAATTACACATTTTGGATCATGGGATCACTGCTGAGTTCCATATCACAAGTTACACGTTGCATCTTCCCACTCGGCAAAGAACTAAATCCTGCAAATGACGACCGAACATGCTGGTGGGTTTGAAAAAAACTCCTTCAGGCAGTTGGAGAGAAGTTTCCGGATATGAAAAGTAAACAAAATGAACTGAACCTATTTGTGATGATTGACGTGACAGCATCGAGTGAAGAGCTCAAAGCTCACACAACAATCCTCCCTCTGCTCCAGCTCTAAAAACTGTATGTACTGTATGTCCTGAGGATAAACCCGCTCTGAGGAGACATGCACTGACGTTATGTGTCTGCTCCAGAAGACCTCCTGCTTTCGAAATACACAAGATTCAGTCGTGCTCGAGACTGACTCTCCTATTGATCCATTCTAAAAAGGTCTGAGGTATAAACTGCATTTCTCCTTATAGTTTTAAGCGTCAACAGGAAGTAATGCTGTATGTATCACTGTAAATTTGGATATGTTCAATTTTTAAATTTAGTATGACTGACCACTGAATGGGGCTCCACATGGCCCTGTATCAGTTAAATTAAATATTATATTTGTTAATATTTCCAGATCCCAACTCAAATATCCATAAATACCTATTGGTGCACAGAACTACACGACATCATCATCTTTCTCCAAAAGAGCCCTGCCTACTTCATAACCAGAGGAGAAACTACATGGAGAAAACCAGACACAGAGAAATCTCACACTGTAAAAATGTACAAAACCCCAAAGCTCCTACAACACAAGAACTCCAAGGCCTTTCATCGGCCGTCACACAACCTATATCTTCTGTTTTCTTTAAGGGAGCCATCTCAGATTGAACAATTTGTCCTGTGGAATTTCACAGGCAGCCGCATTTCATTCTCACGTCCAACTAACTGCTGACATTTGAGGGAAATCAATGAATCCCAGTATTTTCAGCTTGAGTCGTTATTATTTTTTTTTTCACGCTGAGGACTTTTACACACAACCTGTAAATGTCATCGTGGGGTCTTTTCAGTATTTGCAGCTGAGGGATGATGAGAAAGAAGTGGGATTTTTTTGGTGTAGGAGGAGACGGGAAAGAAAACGTGTTTACGTCCAGACCACTGACCTCCATGTGTGTGTGTGCGTGTGTGTGTGTGTGTGTGTTTGTGTGTGTGTGTGTGTCATCCAGGTGTGTTCATCCATTCTTCCTTGTTGTGTTGCTGGCCCTCTTTCATGCCTCATACATCACATCCTCACCATTCCTCCCCTTCTCTACCCCCTGGTAACCCAAGCCCCTGGTTGGTCTTCAAAGGGCTTAAGAGCAATCAGGGCACACACGCACACACACACACACACACACACACACACACACACACACACACACACACACACACACACAAACACAGACACACACATATGACACGTCCATGGTGACACACTCACTGCCTTTTGAGAATGCCCATATTTTGCGAGCTGTAACCTTTAGAGGGCAGCAGAGTTACATTCGCTGACAGTAAAACCAATGTTTGTCTGATGTGATGGCTTTCTCTAACTTTTCTAACCCACCATAATCTCTCTCTCTCTCTCTCTCTCTCTCTCTTCTATATCACACCTTCTTCTCACATCTCCTCCGTGCTGTCATTCCTCTGAGCCCCCCCCCCCCCCCTGTCACAGTTGCAGAGTGAGTTGGAGATTGACAGATCTGCTGTGTCTGGTTAGAGGTGCTAATTAAAACTCATTTGGCCTGCTGATGGTATTTTAAGCCCCCCCCATCTTCATTCACTGCAATTAGTCAGTATTAGTTGACCTGACGTCTTGTATCAGACTGGGTTATTGAATGTAAAAGAGGTAAACAGGCAGAGGTGGCATCACCCACGGTCGGCAGCTACTCCAGGTTTGATACAGGTGCCAGACAGATTGGAAATGAGAATGTAAAAATACTCTTCACACCTACAACATCACTTTGTCCATTGTTGCTTCCCTGAAAAAGCCGAACAGACGTTAAACACCAGGATGCAGATCTGTGTACGTCACACACCGGCTCTGTCGTTATGAGATCATTGATCGATTAAACGCTCTGAGGCCCAAAGGTGATGATGGCTTACAAATCACTCTTCATTTGTCTTTTCCTCTGTTCATCTTTTACCCTCGAAGTCTGGGCCACCTGGAAAAACACCTTACACTGTGTCTGTGTGTGAACATGCATTTGTGTTGATTTTAAATTACCTCCCACTGTACATGACGCCAGTTCCTCAAACTTTCGACAGTTATGGAACAAACCAGATGTTGAGAAATTCAGCGACGCAGATGTTCTGGCATACATTGTTCGTACCTGTTCTCTTGCATCAAGTATCATCAATAAAAAAACCCTCTTACAGACAAAAGCTGCACAGCACGACATTTTCCAACCAACAAACAGTGGTTGTGGTAATTTAGCAGCTAGTTTCTCGTGGGGCAGCAGTGTTGTCAAACCACTTGTTTATTGAAATCTATGCCATTATACTATTATGCTTGACTTAAATCTCACAATAGAACCTGAGCAGCAGCTACTCCATGCAGATGCATATGCAGAAATTAATACATGAGCTTAGCTAACTCCACAGTCTTTGCATTACACCAGAGGGGATAAAGATGAATTGGGTTCACTCAGCCAGCAACTCATTCAACACATTCAAACCCAATAAGTCCCTCGTAAGTTACACAAGACAGACAAAGTCATCTAATTATACACATAACATTGATTATGAACTAATTACATAATCTTTGACTTGCTGATTTAGCCAGTTAGCTAGCTACACATATGAATAGTAATCTTGATCTTATTTAAATGGGACACTTCAGTTGGGAGATTGTAACCAAAGTTGAACATTAAATTCTGATTAGATTAGATTAGATTTCTTTATTTATCCACACAACGGGGAAATTCACTTGTTACAGCAAAATAAGAGAAAAACAGAATTTAAATAACAGTGCCGAAGCACAATAAAAAAGATCACAATATGTACACTACTAAACTACACATAATGAGAGTACAGAAACAAAAACAAAAACAACCTGCAAAACAGACACTGTGCAAAAGCAGGTACTGGGGAGAAAGTGGAATGATGTAAGTGTTATTGTAATGAAAACAAAAATATTATAAGTAATATTCCAACAGTAGTGACCATGATACAGAAAATAATTAAAAAGTAAGTGACCATAATATAAATAATACTACAAGATAGCATAATGGAAATATAAATATTGCAATGTAACCATTATAAGTGACCATGATATAAATATAGATGTAAAGTGTTGAATATTATTGTGCATAGTAGTGATCTGAGTAAAAAATAAAAAATAAATAAGAAAAATAAAAATACAAATACAGCTATGGTGAGAGGTTAAGTGGAGATAGAGATAATAGACAGGGACTACAACATTATCAGGTGGTGCTGGTGTTGTAGAGCCTGACTGCAGCCGGGATGAAGGACCTGCGGAACCTCTCCTTCTTACACCGGAATCTTTCCAGGAATCTGTTCAATAGCTGTCGTGACATTTTATCCAAAACCACATGCAATGGTCACCGTGGCGCCGTGGGAGAAGTCAGAGGATCATGACTCTGGGGACCATGACTAAAAACAGTCCAAATGTTTTTGAGTTGACCCACTGACATTGCTGAAACCACCATAGCCACTAGCATCAACATGAGTGGTTAAACTCGATGCAGCAGAGGTTAAGATATCCCGACTTCTAAACTCGACTTCTAAACTTCTAAAGTGGTCAAATCCCCCAAAAACGTTGGATCCTGAACTTCCCATAAGTAAAGGGAGAGGCGGTGGACTAGTGTCAGAAACTTGGACTATGGGCAGAAAAGGTCTCTGGTTCGTCTCTGGTTCGACTCCACGGAGAAACAACAAAAAGACGAACCTGGATTGATCTGTCCAAAAATCCAAGAGGATTCTCCCTACCCTGTCTAGTGCCCCTGAGCAAGGCACCTTACTCCCCCAACATCTGCTCCCCGGGCGCCGTACATGGCTGCCCACTGCTCTGTGTGTCCTGCACCAGATGGGTTAAAAGCAGAGGTTAAATTTCCCTCCTTGCGTGAGTGTGCTTGTGCATGTCTGTGCATGTGTTTGGGACAAATAAATGTTTCTTAATCTTATCTTAATGCAACAGCCCTCACCTCATATTTCCAACTCTACACCAAGGTTCTTAACTCACGCTGTCCAGATCCTAATGTTTTATTCCCAGACTCGACACAGCTCCTCTAGAGAAACAGAGCACATTACACGTCTCATTGGATTTGACATGAAGATCTTCCCCCCTCCTCCGCCTCCTTTAAAATGGTGTGAAAAAGCTTCTTGAAACTTTTTTCCCTCTCATTCATATTTATAGGAGACTATTTCAGTATCGTTTATGAAGCAACTAATTAATATTTGATTCAAAGGTCACAGGTGCGTATTTGATGCTCCATCCGAGGCTTGTTTCTTTTCCGAAGAGACATGAAACTGGGATGAAACCCACGCGGCGAACGGGAGACTTTCTTTTCTCTTCCACTCAGACGAACCGAATAATGAGTCAATGGCTTTTCCTGTCGAGAGCGCTTTGTCTTTTACAGTCGCTGCGTGCACCCCCCCGTGATCCATCCGACTATAGACCTCCTCCACACTTCCAATCTCTCTCATGCATCCTCGGGAGTTATCTTTAAAAAATCAGTTTACTACGTTTCCTTTGCCTCAGATCGGCTCCCGCTGCCCTATCCACCATCCGTCTACACTCCCTTCATCCATACTTGCACGGTGGTTGGCAGAGCTGCATATTGAGCGGATGCACGGTTCCCACTTCACGAAGCCGCGAGTCTCATTGAACTCGCCGCAGCAGCTGGGCCGACACGCAGGCCTCACCTCTCTCTCTCTCTCCTGGCTCCTCACGGGCGAGAGCGGAAGTCGACAGCGCTGTGACAAATTGCGTTTTTTTTCTTATTTTTCATTCCTCTGATTTATTCCTTCCCTTCTACTGCACCGCCAACCATCTACACCCCCCCCCGCCCGACTCCCACCACCCCACCACCCCCACCATCCTGTTTCCCATCTCCCTCTATCCTTTGGAGCGGAAGGCCTATTGCAGTGGTAATGAGGAAGGTTAATTGGGCTTGCTGTGTCTTTAGGAGGTTGGATAGAGACGATGGCGGTGGATTTTCCTCTGGATGCCTACATGCATGCCCCCCCGCCCCCCTGCTGTTTTAACATACAGTAATCGGAAACCCTCCCCACTGAGAGAGACCTCTTTATCAAGGCTGCGCCGGCGGATAAAAGAGGAACTCTCCTCGAGGAAACCTTCATGCCGACGCCGACACCTCTCACACTCTTCAATTACTCAGGGGTCACACTCTGATACAGCGTGCCATGAGAGAGATTAGGGCCATTTGCATTTTCCACGGAATGATGAAATAAGTTTGAGAAGTAGAGGAGATGAAACGTTCTCTGTGATGGACGACCTGTCTCGGGCTGTTTTTCCAGTTCCTGCGAGTGGATGTTTGAAAATCCTGACGTACGGTTTTAATGAGCTCTTGGTTTGGATCATATTTTGTTTGTAATGTGTAAGTTAAACATATTGTTGGTTGTTCGTACACCTGCAGGTTTTTGATTGTTTCGATCACATCTCATCCCTCAACATCTAGTACATTTTTGTTATTATTATTGTTAAACCCGCCATTTCATTTCAACCTAATAAATAATTGCCAAGGAGGTTGTTTTCACTCCCGTCTGATTGTTTGTTGGCTGGTTTGTATATTTATTTGTTTATAAGCAATAAAAATACATAAAAATAAATAGGTGGCTTACCATGAAATATGAGTCAATTCAATTCTAATGCGGATCCAGATCAGTTTGTGTTTTTCACTTAAACACTGGAGGGCGTTTTCCAACTTTTTCCCCATTTTCCCAGGGAATATTAAATGGATATTGATGAAAAAGCAAAGGTATTTTACGGGGACTGATTTCTTTGAGTGTCTGGAGTTTGCTGCAGCTCTATTGAATTGAAGGAGACCTCGGAAGAGGTGTTTGACTGAGTGTCATTCTGGTACTTGACACGAGGATGCACCTGTGCAAACAAATTACTGCTTGTTTCACACTGTTCCTCTGATCAACATTGAATTACTGTCACACTGTGCCATGTTTGATTTTAGCTTGACACTTTTATACCAATAACAATAAGTATCAAATAATAATGTTGTGGAGTAAAATGTAAACATCCTGATGCGTTAAAATGGAGTCAAACTAACCTATGGATTAGCAGAGAGTTCAAATATTTATTTCGTCATTTTAACCCAAGCAGCAAAAGGGAAATGGCCATTGAACCTATTTTGCAATCAGAGTAACGACGCTATATTTGTGTTATTCTCCAGACGATATAACTCAGTGTCTGCAGAAATGGGGTCGGGAGGTCAATGTGATTCATTACTCCTTATCTGTGTCTTTCTCACCCCTCTCACTTTACTTTGATCAGCACACACAGCACCTCCTTCCTCTCTATTCTCTCTGTCTCATCCAGCCTTTCCTCCTCTCCTCTGGTCGCTGCATCCATCTCACTGCTGCAGTCAGTTAGGCCTCTCCAGGTGACCGATGAGCACGGCCATTGATCACTATAAAGTCAGCCTTTTTCGCACTTAATGAAATCCCTGCTCGCTCACTCCACACATGCGTGGTGTTCGGGGGAGGGGGGCTCCACGAGGAGGCCCAGAGCCAAGATCAACACAAACACGCAAACACGGTTGTGTCTCCTTGATGATATTACATTGACTTTGGATTAAATCCTCAGAGAGTTAACCTCCACTACAACTTTTTCAGAATCTTACTTTTCTTAACCTTCATTAGAGTAGAATCACCTGAAACTTTGACTGACCCCTTTATACACATGAAGCGATACCTCTGTCACGGCTCCACCATGTTAGATCGCCATGTTTCTACAGGATCCCAGAATGGACAAACCAGACACTGGTTCCAGGTTATATTTTTGGGTTAATGCCGCCCTAGATGCTAGTTCGCCTTTGGAAGGTGATGGTGAGACGAGTTATATTCAGGTGGTTGCAAAATGAAACTTCACCACTAGAGGCCACTCAATCCTACACACTGAACCTTTAATGATTTAACTTTCACAAGGAGGGTGAGAGATGTAAGTCGCCAAAATCACAAGATGTAGGAGCTCGAACCGGAGTAATACCAGGAACACACACACACATACACATACTTTTTTCGCAGCTATCCTTGCTAGGACTTTGAATTGGCTTCCATTCACAATTCAAATCTTCCCACTAACCCCAACCAGGAGCTCAGAAAGGAATTTTTGCCTCATCTGGACTGGGATTTGGTCTCTCACACACACACACACAAACACACACATACACACACACACACACAGAAGTTGAGTGTTAGTGGGACCTTGATTAAATCAATACAAGTGGAGAAAATAAGTAGCGGACAGATGGATGGATTCAGCCGAGCATATTCATGTGCTGTACTCAGAACCGATGCTTATTCACCATCAAGCATCTGCTACTTCCTCGTCCTGACTTTTCGCCCTCGTCTCTCTCTCTCTCTCTCTCTCTCTCTGCCTACCTGCATGTTCTCTTATGTGTCGTCGATGAATAATTTAAAGCAGCCTTTGATTTACCGTGAGGTGTTCAGGTGCATCGGGACAGAATGGCAGCGTGTCAAGATTCTTTCGTACAAACGATTTTGAACTCCAAGTCTCTAAGAGCCAGGAGATCCAAACCCTCACAAGAAAAGCACAACTAAGATCATTAGAGGTCAGAGGAGCTTGTTGCTAAGAGGCTGCGGCTCATGAGCTCAAGTGGCGGCTACAAAGACCAAGTTTGCTTTGAAGAGGAACAAGGAACGAGTGTGTGTGAGAGACAGAGACACTCACATAAGTACTAGAATAAACAACAATGCATAAAATGTGTTTGGCAACTGGTGCACATAACTAATGAAGTTTTCTCCTTGTCCAACAAGCACGTTGGACACTTGACGCACGAGCTAAGCAGAGTTTAGTTTGCCAAATGAAACTATTGCGCAGATTGCAGGGATATTGCAAAACGGAACAACAACTAAATATGTGAATATTGTGCGTTACCCTCGGTATTTTCATGCAACCACTCGTGGTGAAGAGCCCATCTTCCTCCACCACCAATCCGCCCCCACATGTTCGCTTGCCGCGTGGAGCCACATCTAAATTTCAGATTTAAGAGAAATGTTGGCGCTAATGATGTGGACATGGAGCCGGGAGCTGGTGGAGGAATTTGAAGGTGAGAGCAGGAGGAAACAGCTTCCATCCAGCAGCTGCTCCCCTGATGACTGTTAAAATGCAGCTCAGGTAGCGAAGAGCAAGAAGAACATTCGTGTCCCTCCAGACTTGTTTGGGCAGGAAAAGAAGGAATTTAAATCTCGTACTTCATCAAACACAAGGGGGCCGATATTTTAACATCCCATTAGTCCACTTCAAGAACACATGATATTCTGAAGAAGGGATTAAGATAAGATAAGATGAAAATGACAAAAATATACAGAATGTAAACAGAACATGTAGAGTGTAAACACAAACTTAAATTAAATTACACTTAAGAGTCATTCAGATGATTATGGAAGCTGATTGTTTATGTTTAGGGCTTTAAATGAATTATCTAGACTGAGGGAAAGATCATGGTTTGAGTTAGAAATAAGTTAATGGTTAAATAATGTTTCTTTATTGGTTTAAAACAGTGACCAAACAGTCATTTCTCATGTAAGTCCAATGTTTTGTCACTCGATTCATCCTCCCTCGATGTTACTATATAACACTGACTATGTTCTCATCGACAGTGACATTCTGACTATTAACCTTTTCTGATTATGATGTTTTTATAAGCTGCTAATAGAATCTTCCATTCGTCTGATTATGACTTTGAGCAGTGGGTAACTGCCACACACGTGGATAGAAGAGGACGTTATAATGTGATTACTCAAAATGTTAAGGTCAGAATACTCCACATGACTTAATTAGATTGTTGCTCATTCCTAGTATGACCTTATTCAGGTTAAGCCAATCAGAAAGGGCTGTTTAAACGTCTCATTCAGTCTTAATCTGGTTAATATCGGAATATTGATGTCAAATGTAAACACAGTGGTTACACAATATCGCCACTAAAGGCTTCCTCAGTTGAAAACATGACGCTTTAAAGCATTTGCTGAGAAGACTCATGTCGTCTACCTTAAGGAAAAAGATGTTACGGTAGCACTTGGTCATAATGAGAGCTAATTACCTGTGGGGTCTTTTTTTGGGGGCGTCAGTCTTACTGTGGTCAGGTGATCAGCAGCTTTGAAAACACTTTAATCCCAAAGTGTGGGAATAGAGCAGCTTACCTATTTGATAGGGATGTTACTTGGACTATGATCCACTTTTTTAAAAGAGGAGCCGTGTCTTATGTGAGAGATGCTGAGGTGAGGGAGTTGTGCTTTTTATCAGAGAGATCAGTGATCAGTGTTTACACAGATGGCCGGACTGGAACTGAGGGACAAGGGAACCGTTGAAGTGGTCGATCGAGGCTAAATGGAGACTAAACAGAGCGCTATTTGCAATTTGATTTCTAAGATACAACAAAAGAGGAACAATACGAGTAATGCTGCAGCCCAGGAGCGGGTCTGAGACAGCATCCTGATGTTATTGTGACAAAAGACCTGCTATTAGCTGTGACACTGCAAAACACTGCTGTCATGCAAAAGTACCAGCATTCTGTCATCTTGTGAAGAGGTTCTGGTCTCTGCTTCGGTCTCCGTCCAGATTAGAGAGATGTCCATTTTTTTAAAATAGTTTTTTGGTCATTTTCACCTTTATCGACAGGATGGTGTAAGTGTAAAATGGGCAAATGGGCAAATTGAACCTGCGGCCACTGCAGGAGGGCTCAAGCCTCCTCTCCCCAATTTGATCTAAACTCAGAAATACAAATAAAACAATCTACAAACATCACTACTTTTAAGAGTGATACAAGAATAATATAGAATAAATCAAAATAATATGAATGTGTGCCGCAAGACGCTGAAGTACACTTAAAGTATTTGAATTAGTACACACTTTAAGAAGCCATGTGGGACAGCATGAATGAAACGTTCATATGTTGTATAACCACAGGGCTCCGTCCTGGGAGACCACGCAGCCACTGAATCCCATTTTATTTATTGAACTTATTATTTTCAGTTTTTCTCAATTTTTCATTTGAAATCTTATTAAGCCCAAAGGCCTTGATGACACATTTCTCCCACGTGAGCCTGAGCTGCATGTAGACGGCCAGTAAAGAGACACATAGAGATGGTAAAATCTTTATGGATTGTTTCTTTCCCAGTCAGCCCCACTGGGATTCCTCCCTTTGCTCTTTTTGACCAGTCTGACTTTGATTCACAACAATCGCTCACAATCAACAAGGGGAGGGGGGGTGCGTGGATGAAGCTTTTAATCTCTCTCTCTCTTGTTGACTGACTGTTCTCTGTTATTCTCCTTCTGTCTCTGGACACTGGGATGAAACGTGGAATTAGAGGAATAGATATCTTCAGAGGTATGAAAAGGAAACAGCCTTAGAAACAAAACAAAGTGACATAGTCTGTTATATATATATATATATTCTTTTTGGACCATTTTTATAAAGCTTATGGTTTGAATACATTTAAAATTTGGTTATTCAAACTTAATTTGATTACTTACCTCACCTGTTTTGCTTCCCAAGGTACAATTAGCATCTTTTCTTTATCTTTTCATTGTGCTCCCATCTTTATTGAGTTCATACAACATATCAACCTGCAGGTTCCTCCAGTTTAAAACCATTACTTTGCGTCTCTGATAAGAAACTAAATAAAAGTTTAGCACTAAAATAAAATGAACTCTTAACGGCTCTAAAGTAAAGTATGAATTTCAGTCCATCTCCACAGCAGCATCAAAATGAACAAATTAGTCGGTGGTGAGGAATCTGAAACATGCTCTCAGTGCTTTTGACCTCAGGAGAAAGTAAAAGATAATTGCCTGACCTCGTCTCATTAGACGCAGCGTGGGTGAGTGTTGGCAGCAGCTTTGGTGGCTTTAGTTGGAAGATCTGATGGAGTTTTTCTTTTAAAAACACTCAAGCAGCCGTGCTCCTCCACCAGAGAAAGTTTGTCGTGTACTTCCCCCGAACAGACGGGACCTTCAGGTGGCCTGACAGTCCGGCGCCGATAGAGAAGTGGAAATTATTCATGACTTCCGCTGCCACAAAACTGATGCAGTGGAAATTACAGGCACCACATTTTTTTCCCTTTCCAAGAAGATGGGAAAGATTATTACCATAACAGACCCCGACAACACTTTAGCTCTCATTAAACAAACATAAGTTCCTGTTATTCAGTCTGTGGAGCAGATTAGTATCTTTGAATATTTGCTCGACTCACACACATGCTACGTGTCGTCGGAAATGGTCTGTAAATGTAATGTAAAGAAGACATCTAGGGCTTTTTACATCAGAATTTTGATTACACACACACACACACACACACACACACACACACACACACACACACACACACAGGACTAGAGTGTTTGTGCAGCCTTGAAATGGAAGACCAAAGGAACATTAATGGATCTATCAAGCCTCTCTGCTCTCTCCCATCCAACCACAGCGACATCACAAACAACCTTGTTGCTACTCTGCCATGGACAGCTTAACCAATATGAGGCAAAGCAGGCGAATAACAAGTCTGTGCAGGAGAGGAGGAGAGGAGGAGAGGAGGAGAGGAGGAGAGGAGGAGAGGAGGAGAGGATGAGGGGATGACCATGAAAGAAATATATATATATATATAAACTTATGGAATATTGATGTTTTCAGCCGGTGTCCTTGTTCAACTGCAATTTCTGTTCAGCCCCACAACAGTAACTCAGTTCCTGTTGCACTGAACTGTCTGACATTACAAATGTTTACTGACGTAGGGAATTGTGTTTTAATGTTTAATTAAACTAGTATAAACATTATTTGTATAAATACTAGTATTTGTGTTTCATTCACATACGTCACAGGTGCAGGGTTTCCTCTCTGTGTGGGGTTTGCATGTTCTCCCCATGTCTGCGTGACTGGTTATTTATCTTTATTCATTTTTTTTTTTTTTTTTATAAATCTGTTTATTGAAACATATCATATCATGTTACATGACCTTTACAAAGAGATGCATGTTTTTTTTTTTACCAAATAAACAAAACATACAAACAAACAAACCAACAAGTAAACATACATAACATTATCCCACCCCCCACCCCAGTTGGTCTTCCCTTTTCAAACAGAATATCTCATCAACACCTTTCATTTATACATTCACATTGATGTAAGAGCACAGCTGGACACAAGAAGAAACAAAAAAAAACAGAACAAAACAAAACAGCATAACATAATATGTTGTTCAATGAGTTGTGGCTACATTGTCAAAATATGAGATAAGAGGTTGCCATGTAGTATAGATATATAGATTATCTTTATTCATTGGCCCTGTCATACACTGGTCACCGATCCTGTGGTTTCTCAAGGGCAGCCATGGTTCCTCTAAAGTCAACGCAACAGCAAATAATGGGAAAACAAGGAAAGTCCGAGAGAAAAACAAGGGAGATAAAACAAGAAATGAGATCTTGAACAAGAAGCTGCGACTTCATTTCCAAATGTAAGGAGGCAGAGAGACGATGGTGTGTCACTCTGAGCTCTGTGAAGTTTCTTCATCCAGCTCCTTTATTCCTCAGCCTCCACATGTTTCACCTACTTTACATCACGCAGCCGCCCTCCAACTCCTGCTCTGTCTTTATCTCCCCCTCCTCATGCCCTGAGTGCCTCCGCGGCTTTGCATCTAATTGTGATTCTACTATTAGATTTAGATTACACCGGCAACAGATAAATATTGCTTCGCCAAATCCAGAGGGTATACGGTCCGCTATTAATCTCCATTTATCTACCTGGTGATCTTAATGGAGCAGACAGGTGCATATTTCTGATTTTTGTTGGAGGCAGAAGATCACTACCAGTCACCCTTTAAGTCCCATTATACCTACGTATCTGCCATTATTAATAATTTTGTAATTACACTTCCTTTTTGAGACCAAGTATGGAAAGATAATACCAATGCCGGAGAGATCTACCGGTGTTACGTTGGAAATACCAATTATATCAGCACAGATACTTAATTTAGCACCGCACCGACGTTTCCGCTCGCTGTCAGATTACAGACGCTGAAGGGAAAGTGAAAGTTTTAAGTTAAATAGAAACAAGAGCTTTTGGAAAGAGTTGAAAACAATTCAGAAAATCGTTTCACGTCCCAAAGATGTTCCACTGGCTTCAGATCTGGTGACTGAAGTTCGCTGAATTCATTGTTATGGTCATGAAATCAGTTTAATGCGACGTTTGGCTTTGTGACATGGTGCATCATCAGGCTGGAAGAAGCCATTAAAAGATAAGTTGTGACCACATGCAGATGCACGTCGTCAGCAATAATACTTAGAAAGCCTGTTATTCAAACGAGAATTAATTGGTATTAATACATCGGTCCGCTGTCGGACAAATTGGCTGTAAATTTTGATTAGCTAGTTCTGAGGATGCCCAGCTGAAAGACATCTTAAGGCTGAAGGGAATCACTGGAGCTGGTAAACATCTGTTCAGGAGTTCGACATGTGCAAATCAGACATTCACTTTTGTTGGAGCACTTAGGTACATTTTGCATGTATCTGTACTTCACTAAAGTGCCTTTATTCATGGTTTCTTTTCACTGTTACCCCACCATCAGCCAATATCTGTACTTTCTTCTTCATTGATCTACTTCACTGATCCAAATAGTACGGGCAGGTAAAATCCTGTCTCTTCAACGAGAGCAAAGTGCGGCTGCTGCATCACTGGGAAGGAACACCTCAAATGGATTCACAGTAAGCCACTGCACAGACTCAGGCATTATTGTGTTTTTTACCGTTGCATTTGGGGAAAAGGCTACACACTCACTAAGAAGTGGTACTTCTACTTGAATATTACTTGGTCATAGTACTATGCTCCAAGCAGCGAATTCATGGTTTAAAAAGGGAAATACCAACAGCACGTCAATTGAACTTTTGAAAAGAAAACAACAAAATCCTCTTTCCGGGGCCCAGATCCAACAGAGATGCAACAAAAATACAGACATCCTTAAGCTGAAGGAGTTGTGCAGGGAGAATGGGCCACATGTCCATTGTAATAAAACATGATAAGAGAAAAGAAAAAGCAAACCCTTAGTATCCATACCATAAAGTTACCAGTGGGCATAAGACCGGTTGTCGTCTTGTTCCATCAGCTCCAACAGCACAGTTTCTTACTCACTCGCACGTTAATGTTGAGCTAAAGAAAGTTCAAAGCAAACAGCCACATAGTCGTCCGCTGTCAAATCTTGGTTTCTTGATATGACCTGATGATTTCTGAAGGTAAGGCCGGTTGCTCACATGCAGAGTGATGCAAGCTGAGGGCAGCCGCTTCATAATTCATCCTGATGACTGCTGCTGAACTCTGTGACACATCGGTCTCACACTGTCTGTGTCTGTGCTGGAGGCGTCGAGTGTGAGCGGCACATTAGCAGAGCTGCAGCAGCCCCGGTGCTCTCGGTGTGTGTGTCTACACCGGAGGAGTTCACTCCCTGTACTGAGTCACCTCCGTTCTGAGCATTCACTACGAGCTCAATACACAGTCGCTGTATTTATATACCTACAATGCAGGAAAATAGGCTTGGAGCGTATAAAGTATGCTACACATCTGTAAACACAAGCCATCATGTGACCTATAGACAGATAGATTATAATGGGAGTGAATCTGTTCTGTGAGATGGATGGAAAATGCTGTTCTCTGTGTAAACATGTTGTTGGGCCTCTGCTTTGAGTCAATGTGCAAGTTCAAAGCATTTGGGCACGACAAACAGATTTTTATAAATGACCTGAGGCAGGTTCTGGAAAACTGTGCAAATCAAAGTTTGTGTTTAAACAGTCAGACGGAAGCTGAACACCAGCGGTTTCTTAGCTTTGCAGGACAAGCTGTCAATTCAACATAATTATTTTATTCAGCAGTGTATCGTTAGATTGAAGTCATACAGGCACACACACGCACACACACACACACGCACACACACACACACACAAACACACACACGCACACACGCACACACGTTATTGCTTTCTCAAAATTAAAGTTTTGCCCTGCAGCCATTTCCAAATTTCCTTCCCTTATAAACAAATACGCTACATTCATTTAAATATTCTAAATATAAATACATGAAATATAACTTGACTTGATCTTCTCATATATTTACATATTTCTCTTGTTTCTCCATGTTTCCCTAATACTTCTCAAATGTCATGTTTCTGCCTCGGCCCTCCTTACAGTATGCGACTCACTGCTGTACGACATGTAACATCAACATTATCCAGGAAACCAAGTGAAATGTTTGAACTACTTTCACCGAGGAGATTATTGTTTGTACGTAAGCAGGATTACACAACGGATTCCCACAGAACTTGGCTGAAGGATGAGAGAAAGAACCCATTACATTTTAGGGTTTTGTAAACGTGATGGACAGAAAATGGTTCATTGAATTCAATAGGAGATGATTCTGTAGATTACCAGCTTTGAGTGTGAGACAGGTTGAGTTTGTCAATGACGACAGGACGAGTTAAGGGAGACAGGAGGAAACCGTGTCCCCTGGATGTAGCAGTAGTGTCAATAGAAACGGGAGAAGTCAGGCGCTAAATAACTCATTATGACGTCCATGCATGACATCCTGCATTAGCATATCAAATCATGCTAGTGCCGAGCTGCCCTTGAGTCGGAGACATTGGGAGCATGTGTATGTTTAAGTGTCGGAATTAGAGATGGAAGACTGATTACATACACGTGTCAACCACACAGTTTATGCACATGAATAAATGTTGTCTGGTCACAAAATGGCAAAATGAAAATAGTATCGAAATCAAGCTCAGGATAATGTTGTTGCCAATACTGATTCTTTCCATCTGTTCTCAGTCAAATGAAAATGAGACAGTTCATCAATCTTTCTGCCAAACAGAGAGTTTCCAGGGACGAAGGAATGTGAATGGGTTGAGTATCCATTGAAATGACTGTGCAGCTAGTATGTGCATGATGCATTTGAATGGCTGAGGTCATGAAACCTCACATTTCTCCTGAGAATTGGAGAAGACTTTCAAAAACTGTGGATCCTTGAGAAACTGAAACACTTCACTGAAGAACGGAGGAACTCCTCCACACGATCTCGGTTACGCGGAGCTTCTTTTATCTCTTTCTGGATCCCGTGGAAACCAATTTCCACCACTCTGGCGAAATAAAATCCTAATGAACAAAATTATGAAACGTGGAAATATGTTTTTTCAGTTTTCCCCTTTCCTGTAGTCTAGAATACAAAAGTTATGCAAAGTCAAAAGCCCAACGTCCTTGGTGAAAGTCACTAGTCCAGCCACCACGTCTGCATCTTGCCCAACATTTGCATTATGCATGTGGCCGCACGACCCCGATGTGTTTTCTAAACATTAGAGCATCATAACTTCTTTCTACTATTAACCCAAATGCAAGTTATTAATCCAAATATGAGCTGAATATGTCTCCTTTAAAATGACTTGTATCATAATAAGAAATGCTGTTAAAAGAAATGATTTGAGTAATGCATTTCTTATACCAACCTGTCTCAAGATGTTTTCTCAATAAACAACCTAAAGGACTATTTTTATCATCCTAGTGGCAGGAATGAACTTTCCCAGGTTCCACAGCCTTAAAGAAAATGACAACTTTCTGTCTATTATTCTGTTTTTCTGGCTTTTTCACAAACGTAGCTGCTATACGATCATTGTTAAAGCTTTTGTTTTTAAGTACTTCTGATCTTGTTGCTCTGGGTTTCTTGTTTATCTCCTACTGAGCAAAGCCAGATTCCCGAAGGAAGGAAATCTCCGTTTCTTTGTCCTCGGTCTCCTCATCCTCCCACCAGTGTTTGATGTCAAATAGGTGTTGTTTGGAATCTTTGTTCTCCAGGATTTCAGCATCTGTTTTGAAAATGTAAAAACCGTCTCCCCAACGTTCGCTGTGGACTCTGATTTGCATTCGCTGGTGTTATTCTTTTATCATCCCTGAGGAAGAGCTTGTTACTTGTGTTACCACTCTCCTCTCTCGGAGGTTTGTTGTTTGCTTGTTCTTATCGTTTAACATGAGGCTTGCAGCACTGAACTGGGAGCCTGTAATTACGCATTTATCACTAAGATGAATGAAGATTTATATTAAAGATCATGGTCACAACTAGATAAGCAATGGCCTAAAGTTAGAATATAAAGTTTGGCATTTTGAGGTATATGGTTATTATAGATTCCCCTTATTCATTTACAGGTAAACTAAAAGTTGATGAAGTTCCTAATACGATGTGTGAAGCTGCTTGTTGTTTCCTGTATTCTGTCTGATCTGAGTAGTAGGATGGTTTCATGGGAGCTGGAGAAGATCTGGTCTGCGTCTTCAACACACAAACACACACACACATGCATTATGCAAAGAAACATCCTCTGCCTTCATATGTTAAAGTGCAAACATGCACAAAGGCTGCATCTCTATAAATACCTTTTGTCAGGATCTGGCACTTTAGTGCATGTTTTAGTTTATTGTAAAAGTATTTTCTGTTTGGGAGTTCTCTGTATTGAGTTTTCATGTTTGCACTCTGTTTCTGGTCCTGTTTTATTTTGTAGTCTGTTCCTTTTGAGTTGTTTCTGTCTTCACTTCCTGTCGGTGATTGTCTTCCTCTGCCCTCATGTGTTACACCTGTGTTCTATTGCCCCTGCCTCCCCTGTGTATTTAACCCTCTGTCTTCCCTTTGTCCTCGGTCGGATTGTCTGTGTTCCTGCGGTGTTTGTTCATCTTCCCTCCTGCCTTCCATGGTGCTTTCATGATCTCCTGATCTCCTGTATCCCAGCGTAAGCCTTGTGTTTTGTTTAACTGTTTAGTGTTAATGTTTTGTTTGTTTTGTTAAATACTTATTTAATTAAATTACCTTTTACTTTATAATTTCTGCATTTGGGTCCATTATCTTCATCCAAACCGTAACAGAACAATCCGACCATAATATGGACCCAGCAGAGATTAGTTTTTGGTGTGAAAGAGTTTATTATTTTGATTGTTTGGTGTCTGAGCTGGAGGGGGGAGGCTCAGACACTGCTGAGACCCTGGAGGCGATCTTGATGATGGAGGCCTGGCTGAAAGATCATCCCTGGGTTAGCCATTACGTCCCCTACCTCCTGGAGGTGCAGGAGCAGTTGAGGATACTGCACAGCCCTCCAGCCCCATCCACTAACCCCTTCGAGGGTACCCGTCTGGCCCGTGGTGGACCCCGCAGCCTGTTGAGGAGTTCTGCGGTTGGTGGTCCCCGCAGCTTCAAGAAGGGTTCTGCTGTGGGTGGTGGACGTTGGAGAGGGGGCATCCATAGCAGAAGCCTCTCTCTCCAGCAGCGTGCTCACAGGCGCCAGCCACCTCCAGCCTCGACTGGGCCCCAGCCGTCTCCAGCCTCAACTGGGTCCCAGCCGTCTCCAGCCTCAACTGGATCTCAGCCACCTTCAGCCTCAACTGGGCGCCAGCCACCTACAGTCCCTGCTCCTGTCCCGCGCCGGAGGGTCCCGGCAGACGCCACTCTGCTTCTGGCGTCGGAGGTCCTCGCGGTGCCTGCTCCTGTCCTCGCTCCTGTCCCAGTCCCACGCCGCAGGGTCCCGGCAGACGCCACTCTGTTTCCGGCGTCGGAGGTCCTCGCGGTGCCTGCTCCTGTCCTCGCTCCTGTCCCAGTCCCACGCCGGAGGGACCCGGCAGACGCCACTCTGTTTCCGGCGTCGGAGGTCCTCGCGGGGCCTGCTCCTGTCCTCGCTCCTGTCCCAG
Source organism: Limanda limanda (assembly GCF_963576545.1). NCBI lineage: Eukaryota > Metazoa > Chordata > Actinopteri > Pleuronectiformes > Pleuronectidae > Limanda > Limanda limanda. The sequence goes on along the minus strand of NC_083643.1, from coordinate 6,553,294 downwards.
TCCCACGCCGGAGGATCCCGGCAGACGCCACCCTGGTTCTGGCGTCGGAGGTCTACGCGGTGCCTGCTCCTGTCCTCGCTCCTGTCCCAGTCCCACGCCGGAGGGTCCGGCAGACGCCACTCTGTTTCCGGCGTCGGAGGTCCTCGCGGTGCCTGCTCCTGTCCCTGCTCCAGTCCCCATCCCACGCCGGAGGGTCCCGGCGGATGCCACTCTGGTTCCGGCGTTTGAGTTCCTGCGGTGTTTGTTCATCTTCCCTCCTGCCTTCCATGGTGCTGTCATGATCTCCTGATCTCCTGTATCCCAGCGTAAGCCTCGTGTTTTGTTTGTTAACTGTTTAGTGTTAATGTTTTGTCTGTTTTGTTAAATACTTATTTAATTAAATTACCTTTTACTTTATAATTTCTGCATTTGGGTCCATTATCTTCATCCAAACCGTAACACCTTTTCATTATAAAATCAGAACAAACTCCATCAACATGAGCATGTTAATCCCACATTATTAATATTCTTCTTCCATACCAACACAACTAAAAACTTATATGATGGGAACTTTGATGTTTACTAGGCCGGATGTACACGAGTCGTACAAACCATTGACACCCTAAAGCAGCCCCAATGTTTTCAAACTTCTCCATTTCAGGTGCTTAAATGGAGAAATGGTCTGTGAATGTTTGAGTGAATAGTTCATAGAGCGAGTCCTTTATATTTCCAGTATCTTTTCTTTGAGTAGATAACTGGTGTAGAATTCAGTCTGAGCTCGCTCTCAAAGATTATCACCATCGATGAGTCGGGAGAAATTATGGAACAGAAATTATTTTTCGTTGTATATTCTCCGTCTCTGGGAATCATTGTGGTCACGGCATTAAAACGGGTCTTAAAGCAATTACACACAAATTAATGAGCGAATAAACAACACAATCAGTCAATAAATACATTAACTGGACAAGACTCTGGAGACATCTGCTACATTATGAACGAAATGCACCTCCGACAGAAGAGGACAGTTACAGCTAATTGGTTCTTAGCTGACATCTCAAATTAATATAAGGGCTGGAAATCAATTTTACTGATAGCTTCTTCACCATTAAATTGCCCCTCTATATTTTATTCTCTTCAAAGGACCAAGCTATTACGCTCATAACAAATGATATACTGTAATACTTCAGCGCCTGAGCCGTTTAAAACTACTTCCAAATGATGGACATCAGCCCCACTAATAAAAACTGCCCACACCGGCCTGTCCTCACAGTTTGTACAATCAGCTCTGGCAGATTAGAAATACAAGTATTAATTGCCGGGCTCAGCAGCGCAGAGAGAGACTGATTTCGACAATTACGCCACGTAGCGTCACAGTGCAAGTCAGTGTGTGTGTCATCGTCCTGCAGAGAGAAACACAGGGATTCTTTCCTGAGGAGAACTCAGCGTCTGAAAGCTGCTGCTTGATGTTTTCACTTGTGTGTTTCAGCTAAATCGTAGGAAATGTGGTTTTCTTTACTCTAGAATAATCCATTTATATTTTAATACTTTATATTTACATCAGGAGCAGGTCCTCTCTACGGAGGCCGCCATGTTTTCTTTACAGTAGCTCAGACTGGACAAACTAAACACCTTTTGAGTTTTTTATGATGACTGAAGGCTACCACAGGTTCTCTTTCATGTTAAGGGGAGGATGAGGTGAGGGGTGTTCAGCTGCAACATGCAACTTCACCACTAGATGTCACTAAACTCTACACACGGAACCTTTAAGCCGAAATTGAAGGAACCCAGGTGATCAAATACACCAACAGGGTTATTTTTCGTAAAGTCTTTAGTTGTGTAAGTTAAGTAATGAAGAACCTGTGCCTATTAGCAGAAATCAATAAAATTAAAGGAAAGCAAAGTTATGTTACACAGGGAAACTAATACTTAACTAAAGTAGCAATCAAATGATTAAGGAGTAATATGGGACATTGCACATGATATTGAACTTGAACTATGAAATTGAAAATACTGCACATGATCTGTGGGTGTTGCACTTTTACGTAACACAAGTTTTCACACCAAAGTAAAATGTATGTATGTAAAATGCTAAATAAGACTTCCCCCGCAACTCGCTCAGCATATTCCAGCTTTCCTCTGTCCAGCATCAGGTAACAACACTACTCTTGGCTCTGCAGCTTGAAGTTGGACTAATGCAGCAGAGAAAAAGTGTATTCTAACATTTGGGCAAAACAATGACTCCACATTGGAAATTTGCTGATTTTGCCTTTTAAAAAAAGCTGCTTCTCTCCCAGGAGAGCTCTGAGGTCTCCCTCTGTGAATCCATCGCTAAATAAGTGTTTTCACATCATGAAATGTCCGTTTTTCTCTGGTTCCAGCAGCTGTGATGTATAAGAAAAAAACGTTACCGCTGTAAACGACCGCAGGCCGAGCTCTGCTTTCTCAGAAAAATCCTTTGTTGCACAGGAAGACATTGTGATATTTCTCTTTGTGTCGGCCATCATTGTTTCCTTGTAGCAGATAGAAAAGGAACAGGGTTGCAGGATAAGCAGCAACCGTAGGAAAATCCAGATTGAACGATGTGAGATGGACACATCTTGTAACTGTCCTGAGCTTTGAGTTTAAAGAAATTAACTATGAAGCTGTAGAATAAAGGCTTGTCCATTAAGAATGATTTGAATTATTATTTGAGGAGGAATGCAGGATACATTTTCTCGTTTATTTCACAGCCACTTGTATATTGAGACTATTTCTGTCACAATCTCTGTTTGAAAGAATTGTGGTCGGCTATTAAATTAATTGTAATAAAACTGACGAAAGTAAAAAAGCCAAACTGTGTGTGTGAAGGTTCTTGGAGCCCATAAGTCTCTCTCTCTCTCTCTCTCTCTCTCTCTCTCTCTCTCTCTCTCTCTCTCTCTCTCTCTCTCTCTCTCTCTCTCTCTCTCTCTCTCTCTCTCTCTCTCTCTCTCTCTCTCTCTCTCTCTCTCTCTCTCTCTCTCTCTCTCTCTCTCTCTCTCTCTCTCTCTCTCTCTCTCTCTCTCTCTCTCGTGACGTCCTCCAGCTGTTCTGGGGGAAGCCCAAGGCGGTCGGGTCATGATATGTGATCGCCCCCAGTGTGTTCTGGATCTACCTCTGGGTTTCCTCTTCGTTGGAGGTCAATCAATCAATCAAATGTTATTTCTATGGCCCATATTCACAAATTACAATTTGTCTCATAGGGCTTAATAAGGTGCGACATCCTCGGTCCTTAACCCTCGACGAGAGTAATGAACTCAAACAATCAATCAATCAATGAAATTTCATTAAGCACATATTCACAAATAACAGTTTGACTCAGCAAGAGAACTACCAAAGAAACCCAACATATCACAGGACAGATGCAGAATTAACAAATAACAATATTTAATATAATTTATGAGAAGAGACAATGTCTGGCATCAGTTGAGAGGTGTATCAATACATATGAGAAAAAGCGGATTGCTGATGCATTTCAGTAAATGGGTTGCACCTCTTCTCCTCCCCACGGAGCCAGCTCAGATGTGATTGTTCCAATTAGAACCGGAAGCCTTCTGGTCTGTAGATTAAGCACATTCACAAATCTAAATCCGAGACTCCATCTCCTTGCAGACTGATTTTGCTCTCCTGAGAGTCTTCTGTCAGCTGGGCAGGAAGTGTACAGAGCGCAGCCCGCTGACACAGAAAATGATGATGATAATGACAGCTGCTGCGAGAGTGAAAAGTTGGGGGTCCGAAAAATCCACAACAGACAAACATCCCCCTTCTAGCAGTGGAGTGCAGTGAAGTCCAGGACTCGCTCTAAATGCTCTTCATCAAGCAAATGATCCCCTCCTCCGTTATTATCTGGTTAAGGACGACCTCTCGCTGAGCAGAACAGGAAATTGCAGGAAATTGCCCAGTGTGAGGACGGCCGTGTGCTGGCAGCTGAGTCAAATCTATCCAGTGGAGAAGATAATCCCCGTCAACGAGAGTCCTGCCCATCAAGATAATCACCTGTGTTGCCCTGGAACAATCAGCTGGGGCTTTTCTTCATAGAGAAACCATTATTCCTTATACATTTTTGTACAAACGAATTTACAGTTGTGTGTTAAGGGGTTACAGCCCAGCTTCAGAGCCCACCCATCTAGTTGCCATAGCTACAGTCCATCATTCTTGGACCACATCCTGAAAAAAAAATATATAAAGTGCACTCTGGAGCTGTGGAAGGTTTTTATCAGCAGGAGTTTACAAAAGACTGTGACCGGTCGACCATGGCTCCTCGTGTTGACTCCTGCAAAAGTCTGATGCCGGTGGAACAGGTTGACTGTGAAATAAAAAAACAAACCATTTGAAGAAAAGCTCAGTATTCAGAAGACAACCCAACCCGCTGTCGACCTTCACCGCATCGTACAAACAGACGTGAACACAGTCGCTGTGCTTGTTTTCAGGAGAAAGGCTCAATCTGGTTGTTTTGGTGCAGGATCAGTGAGTAAAGTCTGTTGAAGGGACAACAAATCAAAACCTGAACAGAAGATGTCTACAGCTGACTGTCCTTAACCTCTCGCTTGGTGTTCACTGTACACTCACCTTAATGCTGCCTTTTAGATGTGTTTTACAGCCTCACCCTTACAATTGCAGAAAATACAAGGCTGTGAGAGACATTTTGTGGGTTTTGTGGAAACAGAGGATGTCCCGAGTAGAAGTACTCTGCCACGCAGACGACAATAGCTGTGTTTCCATCTGTAAATGCATCTTATAAGCTTACAAAGTCATAAGGTCCTATATCATTAGATTGGAAACATATATCTATACACTGACCCGTCTCGTCTGACTCCAGGAATGACAAAGTACATTCCAACAGAGATGTTTTTATTCTGTCATGTATTTGGCTTCCTAGCTCAGCCTTGGCTCCCGGAGAAACCGTAAAAGAGAAACGGGAGCTTTGTGGCGTTGGGTGATATGTTTTCCGACCTTACCCTGTGTACTGTGTCTTCCTGGGTCGGAGAAACCTAAACTAACACCAAGAAGAGAGAAGAGAATTCAGTCACCAAAAACATATCGACACCATGAAATACTCCAGAACAGTTAAAACCTGTGAATAACCCCCAGATGTATGATGGGTTTAATCAGAGAAGCAAGCTGTTCTATATTCAGTTCATCGTTGTGCTGTGAAAACAAATCTGCAAATGCAGGAGTCAAAAGTCAACAAGGTCAAAAAGCTCTTCACTCTAATATGTTAATATTCCAGCTGCCAACTTGTTTTCCTCCAATAACAGATGTTTTTCTTTGATAGTTGCTAATAAAATACAGTTGATATTGGGAAAATTCTGTTGTCGGTGGCTTACACCTCTCTACTGGGTCAACCTGTTGAACATAATTGGTAAATATATAAAAATATGTACTGTAATCAGCCTGCATTTTTTAATCAAGAACAAACTTATTATCCCCTGACATTGATTGTATTGATTAAATTGTTTAATTTAATACAATTAATGTCTTTCTGCCTCACTTTTCTACTTACTATGCTCATTGTTATGCATTAACACACCACTGCAGATTCCTCGTAATATTGTTATTTCTTGGCATGTAGAGAGTTACTGGAATAACCACTCACTGCGAATCCCTGTGTACTGTATTTACGTAGAAGATATATACCATTAAAACCGGTAATTGGTATTAATGTGGGAACTGGTGAGTGCAGAAAGGCAACAGGACTGTGGGACACACCAACACAAGATGCTTCATTAGCCCTCAAATTCTTAAAGTTGATTAATTACTAAATCAAGAGGTGTTTACTTAACCTACAGTGATAATATAGTGTTGGAGGCGCGTGTTTGCTTTTACACTAAAGAAACAATTCATCCTGTAACTGTATCATAACAGTAGCAGAGATAAGAAATGACCTGGATATGAAATAAGTGCATAACTCTCTCTCTGCCTCACACACACACACACACACACACACACACACACACACACACACACACACACACAGTAAAAACAATACCACATTCTCACGGCCACTGATCATATCAAACTCTTGTTTTTTTCCCTCATGATCCTAGTATATCTGTACTTGTGTGTTGTTTTCTCACACACAACAGCACAGTACAAAAAAACTGCCTGGCAGAAATCTTGAATTCATCAACTGCTAATAGCCAACAGAGCAGGAAAATGTTGCATCAATCTTAAAATCCCTGCAGCTGCTGATAAAGTACATGAAATGATTGTTGTCATCTTTTTTTTCTCCTCCTTTGCCTTTGTTCCTTTTTGGCAGCGGGGATTTTCCATCTCCTTCATCCACTGACGCTCAGACTCACATTTAATCTGCGGCTTCACACTGTCTTCATCATTTCCAAGCGGATGTGTTGGCGCCCATCAAAATAAAACAAATGAAAAGTGCGTTACAGAGTGACAATTCCACCCCCACCCCCCCGGCGAAGTCGTGCGGCGACAACAAGCCTGCTCGGGCGTAATGGCCCCGGCGGAGTGGTCACTACGAGCAGCCATTCATCTCCCTGCGTGCTCCTGTATAAAGGCCTCGTGTTTTAGGGCCAGCTTGAGAAATTGCAGAAAGCACGGGATGCTAAGCTGTTCCTGCACTCACAGGACTCATAACCCCAGATTCTGTGTGTGTGTGTGTCTGTGTGTGTGTGTTTGCTGATGGGGCCAGCTGGTAGGACATCAGCGTATTGTGGTTAATTTGTTGGAGGGTGGTCCAAGGCCAATTAGGCCTCTTCTGTATCACTGCTTCGTTAGACACACTTAAACACACACACACACACACACACACACTGATGCCGTCCCTCGGTCCGGCAATATACACGACCATTATGGTGAATTACAAGGGGCAGATTAGCATGTTTAATTCACTTGTTGAAGAGGCACTAGGGCGAACAACACTGCAGTCATATTAACCACGGGCATTACACAGAATACTCCCTAATGTACGCTGCTTGTGTGTGTGTGTGTGTGTGTTTCTTCCCTCCCTCTCTCCCTCTCTTTCTTTACCTCCTTCCATTTCTTTCTCAGACAATAGTGAGCACGCAAAGTCCAGTTGTTTCCGAACAGCGGCGTCTCCTGATGAAATCCCAGGAGCAGTGGGCTGCGAATTGCTTTTCATTTTTGTTAAAGGACGGGGGCCATTCTTTCTCCTTTTGTGTTCGCCACAACTTGGCACAGCTGTTTGAACAATTTGATTCCACCTCCTTGACAAATGTATTTTCTCCTGAACCTCTTCTTCCTCTACAGGTTTCGCTGGGTCCATGCAGCTCACTTGTAATTGTCTTCAGTGGCTACAGGAAACGGAATGGAAACGCTGTAGCAGGCACAATAAATCTACGACAACTCCTACTGCTATTAATACCACTGCTGATAAAATAACCTGCTGTAATATGAGGAATCTCTGTCTTCACAGGCGCATATTTGTGGCCGTGCCTGAAGTCTGCAGCCTGTCTTTAAAAGCAGAAGCTCAAACACTGCAGGTGATGTTTTCTGATCAAGGAAGCTGCGATAAGGAAATGGCCGAATCCAAACAGGCATCTTTACAATGAGCACTGAACCAGGAGCAACAACAACAATGATGAATTTAACGAGTCAATTCAACCGTATCACTATCAAAGCTTGTTAGTAACCGTTGGCCGCCTCTGTTCTGTGGATCCCCTCTAAAGCCGGAATGAAATATTAATCAGAGGTAAGTAAAGCCTGACTAAACATGGCAGCATGAAGACGGCTCTTTAACCGAGAAGGGGGGGGGGGGCTCACATCTCATCACATCTGTTTGTGAGGAGATGTTTCTGCTGCATTTAACAGATTCTGATATCAGTGAGAACATCTGTTTTAATTACTGTCCAGGGATCGTTGAATAAAATCTGCTCGTGAAGAGTTGATGGGGGCAATGATTTTTTGTTTTGTAAAATTACAAGATGGAAAATGGAAAGTCAAATATCCACAATTAAGCAATACAAAGTCCTTTAGATGAGACATCAAGACAAGATAAATAAGATACTAGGGACGCTTCACCCACGCAACACAAAATCCAAAATATTCGAATTACAGAAAATTATGAGGGATGTAGGTCGGGAGAAATAATAATACATTGATGGAGTAAAAAAAGAGTTTAAAAGATGATTAATTTGTGGGTGTAGGTTAAAACTTTGACCCCGTGCTGTGACCTTAACCTTTGACAAATGTGAGACTATAAATCCAACCAGTTCGCCAAGTTGAATCCAAATTGGATAAAAACTGCCAAAGTTTTTCCTGCAAAAGTCAGAAAAACTCATCCTCCAGCAAAACAAGGTAAATAGCAGGTTATGTGACTGTCAGAGATATTTCACCCATCACATGGCTCCAGCCTTCAGAGAATCTGTTGTACCTGCTTATTTCCCCCGAATATCTGATTTTGACTCCTCTGCTTCTAAATTGGCTATTCTGTCTTTGCTGTTTTTTCTCTCAGCTCCAACAAATACAAAGGAGTTTCACCTCTGTATTGACAAGCTGCCTGATTTGGCTTGATTTTCCCTCTCTCTCTCAGATCATCGGCCTGTCGACCTCTTCAGTAATCACAGGCTGCAGTTTGCTGGATGCTCATTAGGTCGCACTTGTAGCTTCAAGTACAAAGACGGGAGCCGCACAACAACTCTCGGCCTTCGCTTCAATCAGCGGGACCTCGGACGTTTACAGGTGAAAGCTCACAAAGCTGCAGGTTCATACAGAACCTTGTCTTTAGACAGAGTTGGGTTCGGGGCGTTTAGATGTTTACTTTTTCGTTGAGCAATTGTTTAGGCGATATTATTTGTAATGTATAATGTATTATAATGTAGAGTTCTGCCCCTGAGAAGTCAACAGTTTAAAAGAACCTTTGAACTGACACTTATCATATATAAAATTATCTTTATTTTATGTATATACATGTTTAATCATGCATTTAGTCAGAACATCCTGCCTCTGCTTGATCTCTTGCTCTTTGGCTCTCCCACTCCCTAGCTGACACAAACACACATACACACACACACACACACACACACACACACACACACACACACACACACACACACACACACACACACACACACAAACTTTGTCTTCGGACACATGGTTAAATTCAGACTCAGTAAAAACAACATAATTTGTTGTTCATTTAGAAACATGAATCTTAATATCTGGCGTCCTTCTGTAGAAGCTGATAGCAGAAAGAACAAGCTACATGTACTAGTTGTGGAGATTCTGGGGCTTTAATACTTTGTATATTTAAACTCGAGGGCTTTTATACTGTGTATATTTTAACACTTGGGCTTAAATAATATGTATATTTGAACTCTGGGGCTTTTATACTGTGTATATTTTAACACTAGGGCTCTAATACTTTGTATATTATAACACTAGGGCTTTAACACTAATTATATTTTAACACTAGTGCTTTAACTGTAAGTATATTTGAACTCTGGGGCTTTAATACTGATAATATTGTAACACTGCGGAAGACTTTGTGACTCACTTGTGTAACAACATGAATTTTGCAGATGCAGAAAAAAATAACCTCCCTTATTAAAATGCAGCCTTGAGTGAGATCCTATGTGATCCCTCTGTGTGCTTGTTTCATTTTAGACTTGCATGTAGATTATGAAACAACTCAAAGTGCATTCATGCTTCTTGTAAACTTCTTTTGACGGTAGAGGGAATAGTTTGACTTCTGGGGAATAGACTCACTCAGAGGGAGCTCACCCAGTTCTGTCCAGCTTCTCTAAAGCTCACGAGTTAACATGTTTTATCCCATTCTAAAGAAATGGGAAATGACTTGTGTTTTTACAAGGAGGTCCATGGTGAACATCATTTCTTGACAGCGCTCATTAACCTTCTGTGGAGACCATCTCACAACCAGTCCCACTTTACAACTGGCCTCGGGTGCTGAGGCAACCAAGTAAGAATGATTCGAAGCTCTCGTTTCTTTTATCCTTTACACAACTGCATTTATTATTAATGCATGATAAAAGAGGCAGTTGGGTAAGAGGTGGGATTTACCCTGAAAATGTCCCCAGTCCATCTCAGGGCCGACATACAGAGACAAATTACATGCAATAGAGTGACCTGCTAACCAAACCTGCATGTGTTTGGACTGTGGAAGAAAACCAGCAGACACTGGGAGAACATGCAAACCACACAGAGGCCCCATTCAGCACAACACCTAAGTATTGAGGTTCAACTTTGACCTTTGAATCTGTGCCATTGACCTTGAGTCCAGAATGGAGGAAGCAATGATAACGTTTTAGCTCCATCACACCATCTCTTGTTATTGACTTCCTGTTTTAGAGTAAAAACCGTTCGACTGAAGTGCAAAGATTTATGCTCCCGAGCTAATGAGTTTACCAGCTGACCATTAGCCAGCCCATTAGCTCGTGGAGCTTTATTTTCCCTCTCTAACAACTTTTAATGGAGAAAATGGTGATGAACTGGGATCGAAGTCCCACACAGAACAGCAGAGAGAAGTTAAAGAGACGCTATGAAGACAGTGCTGTAACTGAATGACACTGTTTGGGCCAACCCGCAAATGACCAGCCCTACAAGTGGTCCCGTCACCAAAGCCCTTTTCAGACATGTAAAATGAGCCAGAACTTGAGTCAGAACATTTTCTAGAATTTTGCCTTTTCTCATATGATGAAAGCCGCAGGATTGTGCAGCTCAGACACATTCATAACATCAGTAACTTGCCAAGGTCGCTCAGGCAAGTCGGTGGCACCAGAGCACACAGGAGGCAGGACTCAACATTCCTCTGCAGAAGTCACAGATTTTAGTTTACAGCACAGTGCCAGGCTCGCTCAGACATCTTCCAGATATTTTCCGAGGTGGCTGGAAGGACAAGTCCCAGAAAATACCCGGATTAACTGACTTGGACATTCTCCCCTACAGCCCCTCTGGAAAGTTTTGTCAGAGTTCAGTGTCTGAAAGCAGTGGAAACTTCCAGTGTCACCGGGACCAGCAGATGTCACTGTAGGTGTATTGACTGTAGGTTGACAGTAAATAATAAAACCACATTGCAAACTAAAAAAAGGTAAACATACACAATACATTTTTCTATGAGTAAACTAATAATTCAAGGTTTTAATCCCACTATGAACTTTAAATCAATCTCAGTGGCAAATGCACATAAAGAATAAATGCAACGCCTCTGGAGAAAGGTGCAGCTGCGACTTCAATCCTACTTCAATCTGTTTGTGAGATAAGGCTTATACGGATTAAATCGAAATTCTCTGTGGTTTCTATTACAGAACTCTGCAAGCAATGCTTCAAACACATGAAAATAATGTAAGTTTTTTAATAGACTTGGGCAGATAACATACTCTCCACACACATCAGACACACGGAGAAAGATGTTAATCACGTTCTCGTAACCGAGAGCGGGAGGAAATCGTGACGGGCGACGTCTTTCAATCCTTTTATCGAACGCTTTCAATCGGCGGGAACCAGCGGGTGATTAGTAAACATTTCCTCACTGTGATGCCGCGCTGTGCATGCAGACAGACATTGTAATTCCAGTCTGACAAAGACACATGGCTTCACTTATCATTGAAAAACAGCCACCACAAGAAAGTCTCATTCTACGGCGTCAATGCCGCAATTTGTCCTGTTGCAATTAAAAACACCATATGTCTCCGTGATGCATGCAAACACCGTGTTATGAATGTGAATCAAACAAAGAAGCCGTGACAAAACGACATTCAGAATCGATAATTGCAGAAGAACAAAACAAAAATAAAACACTTTTTCCTGGACCGAGTCAGATCTATTGTTCGAGCGTCCTCCGATGGTATGTCACATGTTCACTGTGCGCAGAAGTCCTCTGTCTTTCAGATACCGTCCGACCAAGGACAGCAAGAGGTTATTAAGTAACTCTACTCTCAGCGATTGTTACCGTTCGCTCTCTCCCCCCCACCCCAGTCACTGCAAGGGGGCCCCTGTGTGATATGGATTGTTTTCAAGTAACAGGCAGTGAAAATGGCCGTCTCATTATTTTTAATGGTTGTTTGAGATGTGCTCCGCTAGCAGTGGTGCACCGTCATTTAGACGCCTGGGCCGAGAACGGGATGAAATGGGGGGGGGGGGAATGGATGACGTGCAGAGGGGAAGAGACTCCTCTGTTGTGGCAGAGGTGTGCTCTACCTCTTAATACATGTTTACTTACAGAGTCGTGCAGGCGGAGAGACAGAGGAAATAAGGAAATAAAAAGAGATCTGTTTTTTTTTTGTCCCTCAGCATAACTCCTTGCATCTGGCTGTAGCCCAGGCGCAGCAGCACATGCTAATTGTGATCATTTTTCAATCTACATTAGTCAGATGGCAACAGGGCTCATCTTGAAGCCCCCCCCCCACACCCGACCAACACCGTGATGAGGTGCACATATCTTCTATAACCCCGGAGCTGGCAGCAGCCCACACAGAATGCCATTTTTTTTTCTCCACCGCGTTTTCCATCTAGATGAGTTTTAATTAAGTCTCGTCGCTGCGCTCCCTCGTTGCCGCTCTAATCAGACCACGGGAGCATTGCCTCTCTCTCTCTCTCTCTCTCTCTCCCTTGTTTTGTGAAAGGATCCCGCGGCATCTGTTGGGTCTCCCCGTCTCACCGTCAGTCAGAGAGAGAGAGACGAAAACACACGGACACAGGGACCAGCGCTCGGCCGCACCCAGAGACAATCAGCGGGTGGTTGTCGTGGCATTGATTAAGATTGGTGAGGTTATTAGGCTGCATGGATATGCACAGATGCTCCCTGATGAAGGCCGGTCTCAAACATGCCCGACTATTAGATTATAAAAGTGGGCATGCGGAAGAAAAACCTTTTGAAAATAACAAAGCTTTAAGTTTAATAAAAGTTTTCAGTTTCTTGGATTTCTCCACATGTTGAGGCTGAAGTCACCTGATACGTGAAGAGTTGCACGTTGCTGTCGTTCTTTCAGGATTTCAAAAGCAAAAAAAGCAGAACCCATTTAGTGAAGAAGTTCTATCCATCTCGTTCTACATGCTCCTGGTTGGACTGGAACTTTTGACAGGGGTACAGTAACAGTACATAACTTGAGGTTGGCTTAAGTGACTGGTCAATTAAAGGTTAATGGAAATTTGTTTATCCAGATCCACTCCGAACCTTAATGGGTTCTTTCTCGAGTCGACATCAGTTGAGTCGTTATTGAGTGATTCTGCTGACGGAAACACAGACAAACAAACACACAGTAATGGAAACCTCCTTCGTGTCCGTAGTAAGAAATAAGACCAGGACATACAAATGTAGAATAAATGAGTGTATCATAAATAATCCTCAATTTCATCCTTGTATGTTATTTATGTTGTATGTGCAACCATGACAGAATTTATAATTACATGTATTTATTTGTTTATGTTTGTGCAATCTCTAAGAATAAATGTAATCATCATCAGTCGGCACCTTACTGGTCCAATTACACGGCTGTTTTCTTAGTAATTCTCTGTGTGATGGAATAAAAGTTGGGGATGAGAAGTGTTTGGTTTCTAGAAGAAGGAGCGCTGTCTTCTCATAATTGTCTTCTTTGTTTCTATTAAAAAAGGATGAGACGAAAAAAAGAATCCAATCGGAGACGGTCGGTGAGCATTGTTCATTTCGCCATATATCAAATTTGCTGCTTGATATCTGCATTGTTCTCCTGAGTCAGATCCAAATGAGTGAATCTGTGATGAATGATAAACTGTGTCACAAGTTACAAAGTGTGAATTTCTCACATTTAGTGCCACAGTTTCTCACCAGGTAAGAATTAACCCTCATCAGTGTGTATGTGTGCATCTCGGGGGAAAACATTAAGACTGTAAATCGCTTTCATTGTTTTTTCAGCTGTAAAATCTAGTCTGTGTTTCACTCTCATTTATTGCATTCCATAGGGAGAAGATACAATAAGTTCTCTTCCTGATTGAACTTGAGCCTCACATACAAGGCTCTGAAGGGTTAGCACAGAGTTACAGTACAAGGCTGAATCTCTAGTTAACTATGTCTCCTGTAGGACACTGGGATCATCTGCAACATGTAGCAGCTTTTATAAACTACGCTCAAAAGACGTGTAACAGAGTGATTAGAGAGGCTAGTTCATATATGTCTTTTAAAGTAAACTCTACTGATTATGTTATACTCAATGTAAATTTGACATTGTTTCTTGTTCTACTGTGCCTTACCTCCTAATAAAAATATATATATAAAAAAAAAGTAACTTTACTACTGCCTTTAACTAGATCTTATACTTGCCCGAACTACTGTTCTTTTTTATTTCCCTTTCTTTTAAATGTAACATATCCTTATGTTACTTAAAATCTCATATACATCTTAAATTGTATCATGTTTTAAATGTATATCTATATTGTGTGTAAAGCACTATGAGCTGCATGTCTTGTATGAAAGGTGCTACACAAATAAAGTGTATTATTATCATTATTATTATATCAAGGTTTTGCCACATTTTCTTTTTGAACCTCAACAATAAGTGGATTACAGGACTCTGCTTGTCAACAGTGAAAGGAACCATATTGCTGGCAGATGATGCTGGAGATTCCCAACTCTCTAATCACTTTAGAAACACTGAGCAGAGTCAATACAACAGCGGTGTGGTGGAGCTTTACATATATCTGTGTGTGTGTGTGTGTGTGTGTGTGTGAAAAAGCACCTACACAACGGTCCCATTTCTATTACTACCTCCGACTCGTTCTCCAGAGGGAGCCTGATATATTTCTCATGAACACACGCAAAAGACCAAAAGCACATTTGTTTTTCCCTGATCTCTATTATCAACAAAGTGATGATTTTCCTGCTTTCTATTAAAATTCAACACATCATAGAAAAGCCTCTCAGGGGAGAAACTAATTTGGAAAAGAGAATTATTTGTTCTCACCTGCCTGATGACAGCATAAAGCACAAGTCAGTGCAGGCTTATTTGGTGGGGTAATCTCTTTTAGGATTGCATTGCTATTTATTAATTACTGTAAAACAGGAGGGTGGAAAGGCTAAAAGGAAGGAGGCTAAAAGAGAGCAAGAGAGGGAGGAGATGCAGCAGGGGATGAATTAAAATGATGGAGGACCGGGGCCTGGGTAAAGTTTATCCCCAGGGTTTCCACCGGGACACGGTTCCTCCACTTGGACGGCCCCTTTAGGAGGTTGGGGTCAGGCAGCAGCCCAAATCGATGGGCAGAGGAGGGGCCGAGTGGCTCCATGCTAATACCTGCTACATGATAATACCGCCTGCTCCATCCCTGCTGGGTAATGTCATCCATCATCCGCTGCTGCCACGGGCACCGACAGAGGAGGAAGAAGAGGAAGAGGGAGACTCAGTACTGTACAAATAGATGGATGGCGGAGGATTTCTCTTGCGTCTTAGCTGTATATCCCAGAGGTGATTTTAATAAAAGTGGTAATAGGGCAGCAGAAAGTCCCCGTGCTCTCCTTCTAGCCTTTCAGACAGAGAGATAAATGCCAGGGCTCGCAGGGCTATTGGGACACACAGATGTTAATCCATATATTACATATTACTTGCCTCAGCCTTAGCGTCACAGCGCGAATACATCATGGTCGCTATTGATTGGCCCCTGTCCTGACAAGAGCTGCTAAATGAGATATTTCATCCTCATGGGGGAGAAGCCCGCTGTATTAATTTCTAACCAGAGGCTGTCGCCTTGGCCAGTGTTGTTTTGCCTCAAGTTTAATTTAGTTTCGTGAGAGGTTTCCCTTTTTTTTCTCCCAGTCAACCCCTGATATAATGCTCCATCTCCAGAGGCGAGTAAATTCTTTGTTAGAGGTTTGTGGTGGCAACACTCCACTCTGCCCTGATTCATCTGAGATGCACCATTTCCTGCCCGGTTAAAACCCTCTGAAGGTTTTTTGAACTACAGACACCTCTTATCTTCTTAATTTTGCCTTTTGTATTGATCATCTTAGTAGTTTGGGATATTTAAAAATACGAAAAGCAAAATGTCAGTTTCAAATGATGCGACCGTCACTGCCTATATACTTGCTAAGCTAATCATCCTCTAGAGCCATCCGTTTTTAATTGGCCCGCATCAATGTCTAAAAATATAATGTATAAAAAAAAAAATTAAACTCAAAATTTAGTAGCGCTCAAATGGCACTTACTTAAAGCACTTTGTTTTGCTTTATGGGGCCAGGCTCTGTCGACAGGGGAGAGGCCGGTGCATGCTTCTGCGTTTTCAGAGACACGCAAGAAGGGGCACGCAAGAGCCCTCTCAGTGTGTGTGTGTGTGTGTGTGTGAGCCGTTTGCAAAAGGCTGGAAGTCGGGTAAAGTATGACCACTTGTATAACCCGTCACTGACTAAATACAAGGACACGCAGATGACCTGCAATTCCTGGAAGGAGATCTCGGCTGACGTCGGTTTGCAGGTCGACGAGTGTACGAAGCTGTGCAGAATGATCAGGGACAAATTTGTCCTCCAGAAAAAGTAATAAACAGTCGACAAAGACTGCCACACACAAAGAAGGTGTCTCTAAGGTTGTCTTTAACAAAAAACGTTACTCCACCTAGTGGTCTGGCGGTGAATTGCTAGCTGTCCCTCAGAACGCCACCACGCCACGCCACCACGCCCCCCCCGCCCTGAGCCACGCGACTGTCAACAGTCCACTCCAGGGCAGGGGGGCGTGGCGGCGTGAGTGGCCCAGTCCTTGGTATTTTTTTCTCTATGTGGCCCTCGAGACAAAAAGTTTGGACACCCCTGCTCTAGAGGGCAGCACAGAGTTTTGATTTTCTGCCAAAAACAAACATGGCGGCCGTGGAGGAGGTTGCGATGATGTTCCTCTTGCTTGTGGATTTACATGTTGCTCCACTTTTTCCCTCTCTACCGCCCCGACTCTCATTTAATTCCAATCTCCTCCCAGCTGTCCTGCGATAATTGTGTGTCTTATTGCCGTCTTGCTTGAATTATTGGTTACACTGCCCCCCCCCATGATTTTACAGTATCCCTAAGATTTCAGGAGACGTGCAAAAATATACAAATAAGGACAGAGGGCTCTGTACATTTCTGTATACATATCTAATTTGAGCCTAAATGAACCATACAGCATTTCTACCAGAAAAAAGTAACGTACCTTGCTACGAGAAAGACTAGAAAAGGTATCACACCAAATGTCAACATGCAAGTGAGTGGTCGCCATGTTAACACATTCTAAGAGCTTTTTTTCCTGCTGTACACACAAATGATTTTGCTGCTCCACTTCCTGCTGTGATCACACACTAATTACAACATGGCCAACTCCAGGAGAAAGTGGATTCCTTGTGGTGAAAACACTTTGTTCTGCCTTCATGCATCTTAATGGTCTTAGTTGAGGCTCTGTGGTTATGTGTCGTGTAGCTCGAGTAATAAATCATTTCATTCAGAGGCTGCACATTAAAAAAATTGTGCATGTGAATGTATGTTGGATTCAACAGCTCTGGAAAGTTATCGTTGCTGTAACTGCTTTGTTCTCCGTCTTACTGACTGAAAAGGTTTTTTTGGACGAGTTCCCTGCGTTGACATCTCTGCTGCAGCTCATTGAAATGAGTGAAAGAGCAGAATCTCCTCCATGCAGTGCTTGTTTCACTCGCTCTCAGGCTTCCACCTTTTTGTGAAGTGCTGATACATTCGACTTGGTGAAGAAAAAGTATCTTAATACATTTTTGAAGGTATAGAAACGCAGAAATGTACTTTAGTGTTATATTGAACATGCACATAATTAAAAAATTCTGCACTTAACCGTCTCTCAAGGTTATTATAGTTTTGTGTAGCAGCCATTTGTGGGTTATTTTGAGTGTGGAACAGTGGTTGCTTGAAGAAATGTAGCTTCTCTTTGTGTTGTTGTGACTGAGACAGCTGGACTCTCCAGTAATGAGTGAGAAGCAGAAGAAGATTGACAGCTGCCACCTCCAGTGTAAACATGTGAATCTTCTCCCATCATTACTTTCCCTACTAATGAACATGGCATGAGGAACGAATGGATTTCAACATGTCATCGTAGGAAACATCACACGTGTAGATGATCAAATGAATGATAGGTGAAATACATACAGCTCCAGTGTCCTGGCTTGTCCATGCTGGCTGTCACGACTTGCTGGGACACTTTAATATCAGTGTGGGGTTGGGGGTTGTATCCTGGAAACAGACGGGGCAGGTTGATGGAGAAAAGAATATCAGGCTCACAGTCTCTGTTGACAAGTTGGCAGACAAGAAGCAACTCAGAGGAACCAATTGTCAAACTCAGGAACAGGATGAACTGAGCCAAAGCACGAGGAAACAGTCGAGAACTGAGCAGGAAGAAAACAGACCAGCTGACAATCAAGCCAGAAAGGATGGAGCACAAAGACAAAACACATGAAGAGAGTTGGAGGTAATTGGACACACGTGACACACATAGGGTGAAACAGACAATCACTGTAAAAGACACACACAAGGTGAGTAACTTCCAATTAAAGTTCAAACCACAGAACATCTCAATCGCCCCAGGTTGTCTGGCTGCAGTAAAAGTCATAAACCCAGTCTGCTCCATGTTAGTGGACGGGACATTGGCAAAACTAAGAAGTCAAAGGACATGTGAATAACCTTATCTTTTCATTTTAGGGAGATTAAGTTTACCCTCATGTATGTTCAAGTGTTTCATAAAGACTCTGGCACAAGATGGCGGCACTTGTATCCCAGCTACTCTGGCATACATTTTTGCACAGCGGGAGGAAGTGGAAACAGGTCATCCGTCTTTATCTTCAGTCTATGGTCCAACCCCGAAAGTCCCGAAAGTCCCATGTAATCTAAACAAGACTACATTACAAGTTCGAACAAAATAGTTCCAAAAGGTCCACGTCATTACAAATTCCCAACAGAGCAGATCAGAGTCTTGTCCATGTTACCAGTAACATATGTGCATTTTCTACCATATTGGATCAAATGTCCTCCATTATAAAGGCCCCTTTAAAACATTTAAACCTTTCTGAATAGTTTTTGCACAACACATCATCTGTTCACGACTCCCCAATCTCTTACTCCTTCCTTTTGTATTTTGAAGCACTCACCTTGTGCTCATTACTGTCAAACCTTCTCTGGCAGCCTCAGCACTGTCTCGCCTCCGACAGTTCCCCGACTGCCAGCACAGTTTCCATTAACTCATTAAAAGCCTATTGTAGAATATATAACAATGCTATGCTCTAAGCAGGACTCTCTTTGTTTAAAAGGTCTTAATGCACAATTTATGCAACTGTCCACACAAATAAATACAAAGCTGAGGGATGGAGTTGAATTTGCGTAATGCATTGATTAAGATGTGATACTTTCACTGTTCAAAGAATCTGTAAGTTGGACCACAACCTTTGGCTGAGTCCCTCGAGATGAGAGTTTCCCACAGGAGTCGACATATTTAAAGTCACTATCTGCCAGTGGAGGAGTCCCTTTAAACTGTTGCCTCTCTTAGCAATAATGTCCCCCTTCGCCAAACTACAACGAACATTTAAACTGACCCAACGTCGATCCAATCGCCCTCTCCGGCTCGCTTGTCTCGTCCCCTCTGTCTCTGCCGTTTCTCTCTCTCCGCAGAAGTGCACGAATGAATAAGAGAAAAGGCCATCCGGGGTAAGAAAGTGTGAGAAGACAAATGTGGTGTGGTGCTATCAGCGGAGGCCAGCGGGAGCAGAGAGGGAGAGAGGCTATAAAGGTGGACTCCTCATTAGCTATCAGCTGAAATACTTAGCCAGTTGACTCCGTCTATCCGCCAACTGCACCGCTCCGCACTGAGCCGCCCTTTAGCCATCTTTAAGACCGCGGTTAAAGGAAACAATGGTGACTATTGGTTTCACACGGGAAGTGAAGAGCAGCCTCCTGTGAGAAACTCCTAGGTTTTGTTGACCCATCTTCTAATCCAGATCCAGGGGCCTTGGAGCAGGGGATAGGAAAATCAGGCTAGCTGAGAAGGGGCCCCTGAGAACAGCTAATTACATTTGTCCAAAGCAACAACAATTTCATGATAATTTAAATTCTATGATCGGCTATGTAAAGAGAAAAAAAAAACTCTGAGAAGCCCCTATACTTCTAAATGTATGCGTATTAGGTGTCTGGGATGGTGGTCGGGGTTTGCACTTAAACTTTACTGTTATTGATGTGTGTGCACAGGATGGATTGTGTCCATAACTTTGGTAAAACTTTGGTTTGGTCTCCAGTTCTTTGGATGTAGAGCCGTCCAGCTCCTTGGTGCCTTTGTGTTGTTCTGAGAGGAGATTGTAATGTTGGTAATGATCCACAGACCAGAGACAATCCAGTGGTAATTAAATATAGCACTGCCAGAAGGAGAAGTGTCAGAGAGCCAGAGTGATCCACCGCTGTTAGAGACAGTGATCTGCTTCCACTGGCAAGATCAATACACATCTGTTATACAACTGTTAATGTGTGTTGGAAGTGCACACACACACACACACACACACACACACACACACAGTGTTGGGGAGTAACGGAATACATGTAACGGCGTTACGTATTTAGAATACAAATTATGAGTAACTGTATTCCGTTACAGTTACAAATTAAATAGATGGTATTCAGAATACAGTTACATTGTTGAAATCAGTGGGTTACATGACGGTACTTCTCTGTTTCACGAGTTTAATCACTGTCTCGTAAATCCACCGGAGGCAAAGCCCCCAGGAAGCAGCTGGAGACCAGGGCTGCCGTATGAGCGCCCGGGACCCCGGCGGCGTGAAGAAGCCTCACCGCGACCGGCTCGGGACCGAGGCTCTGAGAGAGTTCCGTCGCTACCAGAAATCTACGGAGCTGCTGATCCGCAAGCTGCCCTTCCTGCGCCTGATGAGAGAAGACCGACCTGCGCTCCCAGAGCTCTGCTGTCATGGCTCTGCAGGAGGCCAGCGAGGCACGCCGGGTTCACACCGGACGCTGAAGCGACGCTAAAATAATATCACCCGTTGACCCAGTAGTATAAAAGCAAATAGTCACTTCTTGCTCCAACATTAACTGCAACAGCGTCCCAATTTAATGTCATCCATCTTCAAGAACTTCTCCGCTGTTTGCTCCATTCAATGTCGGGTGTGGAGGGTAAATTACGTATTCTCCGCCCCCCCCCTCTCTTTTTATCTTTATGACTGCTTGTGTGTCTGTATGGAGGGGCAGAGGGGGGCATTTAATAATGTGATCGGTCAAATTGGTAAATTTAAAACTCCAGGACAACAGAAGGGGAATACAAACTATGGGATGCATGCTTATAAATCATATAAAATATGTCATCAATATCGTTTAAAATCATTTTTCAGTGTGTTTCCTGGAGCGATACGCTCGCGTCAAGCTCAAACTAAAATAGACTCGACGCCGAAACGATCGTAGCACGGCGCGAGGCAGCCTTGGCACAGGGGGGGTCCTTCAGCCTCTGGTGGGACCGGCACAGAGGTGGGAGTGGATGGGAGCCGGACATCCAGCGGCCCGCAGCATCGGTGGAGAGAGAGTTTAAACTGCTGCTGCTCCCCTGACTATAAAAACGCCGCAATCATACACTTAAAAAATGCAATACAAACCGGAAGTATTCCAAGTATTCAGAATACGTTACTCAGATAAGTTAATGTAATGGAATACGTTACAGATTACATTTTTGTGCATGTATTCTGTATTCTGTAACGGAATACGTTTTCAAAGTATCCTTCCCAACACTGCACACACACACACACACACACAAACGCACAGACGCAGAATTAAAATAGGCTATAAAATTATCCACGCAATTATGTAGAGTTAACATTGTTCGAGCTGACACCGGAGCTTATCTGTCACCGGAGCCAGGCATGACTGAATAAGAGAAGAATTAATTTCTCTTTCACTGTATCCGTCTCATTGAGCAGCCGGAAAGTGTTTAACAGCTTTAACAGCTTTTAAGATTCAGACTCCAAATCTGCCAAAAACCACTGGATACACATTATAGTTTGATTTCCACTCGGACCCAGTGTGTTTTGATTAACTGTTTCACCAAAGAGAAGGATAACAAAGATCTGTCCATCACCTCACCTGTGGAACAAGGTTAAACATTTCTGCTAACGATGGCAGGTTGACAAGCTCCATGTGGATTGTTTATTGGTCTGTGCGGTGACATGTGACTCCGTCCACAAGTCAAATAAACTCACTGTCACACAGTTGGTTTAAGCTTTATTTGGCCCATTAACTCTGCATCCAAATTTGTTGGATTTTTGATTTGTGTTCACTGATGCAAAGAATTTGAGTCAATTACTTTGATAATTATGATTCAATTCAAAAGCCTTGAATAATTCCAGCATCGCTCTGCCGAGTTCAACCTGAGCGGAGGTTTGATCAGATGGAATAACAGAAATCACCGGTATGTGTTTGCAGGCTCTCTAATAATTACAGTCACATTAATAGTGTGATTTGCATTCATGTTAAACTTCATGGTCTCCTCATGGAAACAGTAATATGAACACTAAGGGCCATAGACTGTATATAAAGATGGATGACTTGCTCCTGTGATGTAAGTCGGAGTCTGCAAGATTTGAGATTTTGTGTTTGCATTTAAATTGTTTTCGTTTGGTCAATGAATTAAATATACTTATATAAATAGTAATAATCTTTTTATAGAGTCATGGAATCGAGGTCCTGCAGATATATACGTACATCCAATTACGAAACAGTCTCAGCTGTCATCATGACGTCTGTGCCAGATTTATACGATTATTATATCATTGTATTATATATTTTATTCATATGTTTAATTAAAACCAAACATATGAATTCAAATAAACACTTCAGTTTGAGAAGAACTACCTAAAGAGGTTCATGTCCAATCTACTTACATGGAGAGGGCGTAATATATGACATGTACTGCAGCTTGCCACCAGGAGGCGAAGATGTTTTGTGCCCCTGTGTTGTCGTCTCTTTAACCACTTTGAAGTCTTTAACGTAATTTTTATAGATTTTTACAATAAGTAAAGTGAACAGTCACTTCAAAGAGAGGCTCCGTAACTTTGTTGATCTAAATAATTGAGATTTACATGTGATCACAAACAATGTAGACAATGGATTAGTACAGAATAGAAAGAGAAAAGAACAGAATAGACTGCAGGTAAGTGGCTACAGAATATTCTGCCGGCTTTAAGTGATTTTTCTGTGGTGACAGCTTGACAGTATTTGAACCTGCTGTGTTTTCAATAGGAAAGTGAATTAGAAGTGAGGCTCCTGACAACTGCCTATATTGTGTGGAAGACGTGTTTAAAAACTGGCAGAGCATTATTCATATTCTCAACTTAATCACAAACAACCAACAAAACTATTCTTTGTACCTGACAGACAAAAAAAACGGAGATTTGTGTTTTCAGTCAATATTGATGAGAATAAAAAAAGATGGTTTAGTCATTTTAGACAGGAATTAAAAACAGGAAAACAACACGTTAAAACTCTGTCAATGTGACCTTGATAAATACAGTTTTGGCACGACTGTGGTGTTTTTGTAACTTTTATTCCACAGTCCGTTAAAAAAGAAGAGAAGCTTAATCTTTCCTTTGAGCTCCTTGCAATTTGCTTTCACCACGCTGCCAAGGAGTCAAGGAATTATCTCTTTTTGTCCTCTTGTTTTTGTGTCTTTTTTCTTATTTATCTCATAGAGTCCTTCAGGGGAGACAGCAAAGTGCTCGCAATGAAGGCTTCTCAGACAGAACCAAGCAAAACACGACAATAACTCTGTATAATGCGATAAGTAGCTTAGCTAACCACTTTGCTGACACGCAACCTTTAACATGGTCTCCCAAATCCTCAGCCTCAACTTCAGGGCTGCTTGTGTCAAATCAAATT
Organism: Limanda limanda; assembly: GCF_963576545.1. Lineage (NCBI taxonomy): Eukaryota > Metazoa > Chordata > Actinopteri > Pleuronectiformes > Pleuronectidae > Limanda > Limanda limanda. The sequence goes on along the minus strand of NC_083643.1, from coordinate 6,529,500 downwards.
CAGGAATTAACGAGCAGAGGTTTGCTGGCGGAGCCCCCGAGGTGATGCAAGATTGGTTTGGAAAAATGGTTGTAATTAGTGGGTGCAAAGTACATTTTCCAATTGCTAGTCTGTGTTTGTCTTAAGTTCTTAACTCGATACGCTGAGGCGGCCTTCAGCAGTGGCCTGGGTAATCTTTTACTTGACCCACACTTCAGCCAGTCAACACAGGGGTGTGTGTTGCTACAGGGTTTGTCTCGACTGACATGAGACTCATTAATCCGAGCTGAGTTAATTAAAAGCAATTATGGTACACAGAGGTTTATATCTGTATATAGCACAATGCTACAGACTCAAACCCTACAAGGTGTATGACCTGGAACTTTTTTCTGCATAGACATTTTGATAGTGAGACAAATACTCCTTTAAATACACATTTACATTGGATTAAAATCAAATATATTATAGAGACAATAAACGTGAATTAAAGACAAAACTGAGTTTCACTTCTGATGGAAAAGGATTAGCTCTGTGGCTCATAGTCACCAACCAACTCCAAATTGCATAGTCATCTGAGTGGGAATGATTGTGTGATAGAAAGCTCCCTCTGATTGGATGAATATGACTTGAGCAGCATTTACCAAGAGTACAAAAACCATAGGAGTCACGGTGATGACAAATGTATAAAATGCTGTAATTCCTAACCCTGCTGTTTTTCTTTAGAATTTGCTGATTTGATTGAGGCACCTCGGCCCATTTCTAAATCACGACCACAATGTTCGCATTCACTGCCTCCGGGGGAACTCGAGTCACTGGTCCACGAAGTCAATACAGGAGCTGATTGGACTGGAGCAAAGTGCGAGTGAGCGGACAAAGTGTGTGTGAGACATTGGCCCCGTCACCAAGGAAATCACCGACTTCTGAATGAGCGGTAAATTGCCCTAATCACACAACGCGGGTAATTCATTTAAGAGCCTTTGTATGGGGAACATGACAAATTCAAAAAAGAACATGGATGCAGCTAATTATCGTAAAACTGCAGGTACAAAATCCCCTCTTTGTGCAAAACCCTAGAGTCGACGTTTACCCTCATATGTTTCTGAGAGAAATTATAACATGTAATATCGCATTTTTTGAATCTATACATTTGCAACATTACTCTGTCATTATCTTGTTATGTAATAACAGATAATAAAAATACATTGCACCTTGCAATTTATCATAAATAAACACTTGAGTTTTCAAAGTAAAAGTAAAACCAAACCTTCAAAATTGGATTAGGTGATGTAAACACCACAACCTGTGTAAAACAAGAACACACACATCATAAAATCAGCAGGTACAACACGAATAGTTATATCACCACAACAAAAAAGTAAATTTTTACAATTCAACACAACATGTTCAATTTATTGCCTAAATAACTGTAGAAAAATACTCTCTAATTCACAACAAATGCCTTTTACAATTTTCTGTCAGTGGAGTGTTGTTTCACACTGGTCTTATCGGGGCCAGAGTTCCCAGGCGCTGCTGAACGCTGCCGTGTCGGAGTGATGTTCACAAGACAACACTCCGTCTCCTCAGGCTCCAGCTGTCATCACTTATTCAGTTTGTCAATATCAAGTCAATACACGATCACACAGAGGGTTGCCACTGACGTACAGTGTGTTGGCGCTTCTGCTGTCAGACATAAAATAGTGATGTTGCCGAGGCAGAAGCCTGAATTATAGCAAATACAGAATATAACTCATAGTAAATCACTATTTTATCCCAGAGTACTGGAAACAGAAAGAAACCCTGACTCCTACTATTTCCAATTGCAGTTATTAACAGAAATTAAATATGCTTAGCGGTCAATGATCAGTGCCAATGTGAAGCAATTGAGAAGGAGGGTAGAGGTTTTGTTATTAGACAAACATTTTTTTTAACAATTACCACAGACAGACAGTGATTTTAATTGTTTAAACCTAATTTTAGGTGCCACATACGGCACTCATGTTTTACAGATTTACCCAATGAGCATATAATCAGGGCGTCATTACGAAATACCAATCAATCCAATTTTATTTACATTATTAAATTACAAAACCAATTTGCCTCAATCTGTACAAGGTCTCAACATCCTCTAGACTCGTCATATTAGACACTGGTTCCACTAAATACTTGTATACATGATATGATTCGAAATATAACACAATGACAATAATATGTCAAGTGAATATATTAATTATATAAAAATCATTGGACGATTCTACTCCTCATTAGTGACATCCAATGCGAGCGTTGTGATATTAGTAACAAAGCTAAAAGCGAGATGAGGAGGTGGAGGATAAATGTTGTGGAGGAGCAGGAGAATGACTCACAGATCTGCAATTCACTTCTGTGTGTTTTTTGCGTAGCCATCATCACACCTTTAATCATAATCATCACCTTTTTCTTACCTTAACTCGACTCGGCACGATTAGTAGCATGAACGTCGAGCACAGACGTGGACGTGAATTGGCAAGAACTCAGATATAAGGCTGAAGGATCCCCTCTCCCTTCATGAAGATGTGAGAAAGGAAACATCGACCAGCTCCCTCCATGTCTGCCACTAATAAACCTCATGGTCATTTCACTCTGTTAGGATCCTTCCTCAGTAAAAAACGATTTCGCCTGCAGCCTCAGTCATTCCTGCAAACGACCTAAAACTACCTGCAAAAATGGTGAAGTGACTTAATGATTCAGCAAAATGTGACTTCCACACAGGGGACAGAGGTTTGGTTCCTGTTTCCACATTTATCTATTTTTAAACAGTCAGACTGTTGAACCAGTGATTCCAGGTCTTCTCACTTTATGTCTGTCACACCTAATAATCCACAAGTGTAATGCAAGGACTTTATTTTGTAATTTCCCACCGTAGTGATTTTACAGCTTATCAGAGAGGAGATTCATCCCCGGGTGCCATTAATCTGCGAGCAGATTCATTTAATTGTAATGCAAATTGACTTTTTTCTTTTTTAAACATTACTGTAAATCCTGTGTAGACGGAGCTAATTCTGTTCGATGATCTGTAGACTTACAATACAGTCACGTCATGAATGAATCCTTCAGTGGACTTTGACCAAGCTGTCAGGTCCTCGTTTACACAACACCTTTCACTTGTCATTTTGCTATAGAAAATTAAAGTACAATTACGATGTTCAGCTACATTGGTGGTAGTTACACATTTCTACCCCAATCTGTGACCATGTAGCAGCCGGGAAAAGCATCCGCCCTAATGAAACCCCAATTAAATCCACTAGATTCAGATTTTGAATTGGAGCAGAACGAAATATAACAAACTCATTTCTATTCAACAAATATGTTGAAAAATGCAAATCACAAAGACTAAATGTCAAAAGATAAAACAAAAAAATCTCTGGATCCTCACTGATCTGAATCTGCGAAAATCCGTCTCTTATGTGACCGATAGAACATCCTTCCAACCAAGTTTTGTAGTAAATCCACCCAGTAGTTTTTGCGTGATAACAAATGCAAATGAAAACATAACCTCGTTGGTGGTATATGATAGAGTTAAGTTTGTGGAGTTTGAGGCTGTCGGTCAGAGATGCCGCTTGGTGAAGTCTTCACTGGCACAGAAGTCCTGTGTTTCTTGTTATTTATTTATTAAATTATTCCTGTTGCATCAGTGCTATGAAAATCCATAAATTTGCACGTACATCTCCCTTTTGCGTATTCCCACTACCGCCCATAGAGTGTAAATCTACCCAGCGAGGGGAAAGTGCTGAGGCCGTCCGCTGCTCCTCACAGTTATCAGAAGGGAAAATCACAGGCGTCCAACCGCAGAGAGGCAGAATGAGCCCAACGGTGAAAACAAATTGGTACTCTGGGGAAGCGCTGATACCTCCCTACTGCCGCCTGGTTTGGTGAGGACGACGTGATAAAGCTGCACTTCAGCTGCACCAGCACAGGCTCGTCCCACAGAGGGTGATATGTGTGTGAAGTGCATGTTTACATTGAGCAGTTTAGCTCGGCATCTTCACACACACACACACATACACTGATATGTGTTTGCGATGTAAAAACCAGTGGTGTATCAAGTACATGAAAGCCATACTTGAGTAAAAGTACAGATATCTTACCTGAAAGTGACTTCGGTAAAAGTAGAAGTCACCCGTCAGAAAATGACTTGAGTAAAAGTCTTAAAGTAGCTCATATTAAAAGTAGTTAAGTATCAAAAGTATCTGGTGTTGAAATGTACTTAAGTATCAAAAGTAAAAGTAGAAGTACCAAAATTAAAAATGCAAAGTGCTTTTTATAGTAGGCCTATACAGACACAAAACAACCCAAAATGTTTCTCCTCAAGATTTATCTCAACTGACTGAAAAATTATAACAACAATATGAATACAATGTATATAATGTATTATTTTACAAATTTTGAACCCTAGATGAGAGAGAGAGAGAGAGAGAGAGAGAGAGAGAGAGAGAGAGAGAGAGAGAGAGAGAGAGAGAGAGATAGAGAGGTGCGCCGTGCGTAGAGGCGTGCTGCGCCAACCTCCGCTGCTCAAGTAACGAGCCAGTTTGAGAATGTAAGAAGTAGAAAGTACACATATTTTTGTTCAAATGTAACGAGTAAAAGTAAAAAGTCGTCAGGAAAATAAATACTCAAGTAAAGTACAGACATGTGAAAAATATACTTAAGTACACCACTGGTAAAAACAGTCAAAGATCAGCCTGATGTGCATCATATTAAATGGAATCCTTGTGTTGACTCACCAGTAAATCATCTTGGTTGTATTTTCCTTGTTGATTTCATGGCTAGTTCTGCACTTGCACTCAGTTTCCCTCAGGGCTGAGGAACAGCATCATACTCTGTACCGTGCGTTTGGATTCACAGACAGATGTGCTGCGTTCAGGAGACGCTCCCGTCCCCAACGGCCGCTCACTCCTCACTCCTCTGTTTGCTCGGCGGAGTCTCAGACTGTGACGTTAAGCAACCTGCCAAGCAGACACATCTCAGGGCGCAGCAAAGCGCTAATATGATTAAAACTTTAATCAACATGTAATTTCAAAAAGACCACCGGGCCTGAAATGGATCCCTGAGGAACTGGCATTACAGCTCGTATGTGCTGTAGCCAAAGCTCCCTAAATCCTAACATTGTAAAGTAGCTTAATGGTAAATCCTCCGAGGCGCCACATTATTAGCCCTGCAAAGCAAACTATTTAAATGCCTGAAAGCCATTAAAAAAAAAAAGAAAGATGCAACATAACAAATGTTTTACATAAAACACAGCACTTGAGAAGAATAGAAAATCTGAATACTCTCAGTGTGACCTTAGTTTATCAGTGGTTAGTACACATTGGAATCTTCCTTATAGGAGCTTATACAAGGTGTGTGTATAAGGGGGGGTTATTTATGAATTCACTTCGTATTCATAGGGCCTCTGTTTTTTAATTCAGCTCGTAATAAAAGATGCACTATCACATGAAGGCAGATGCTGTGTTGTTGGCGTCGTACACTGACATCCACAACCTCCATTTATCGTCTGCTGCCTCGTTTGCAAATCACGGCGTATATATATATATATACATTTACAGAAATAGTACAATTAAATATATATACAGTATGTCAATCTTTTGACATACACCTTGTTGTTACTGTATATATTCTTTCAACAAATTAATTATATTCAACATTAACAGTATAGTATCTCATGAATGTTCCTTTTTATAATTAGTTCATGCTTGTATTATGATAAACATTATAATATTAATATAGTTTCTGTTGCAAGCTAAGTTGTCTAATATTATTTTAGGATTAAGTTTTGTTCTATATTCAATTATTTCATATTTATATATATAATGTTCTTCTATTCTAAACTTGATGATGGACTATTAGAGGCACTATTCACAGCACATTAGCTGTGCACATTGAATGTGATAGAGGCTGTCATGCTAATGAAGGCATGGAGGCCTAATGAGGCAAAGATCTACCTTTTCTATTTGTTAGTGTTTAGCACAAGTGTTTAGCACAAACCTCTAAACCTTCAAAAACAATAGCTGAACATTCTGGGAAATACCATTAAACCCGGTCATTCACTGGTATTGTAATGCTGTTTCTGTTGTGGACTTTCCAGGATTCTTCAAGTGCTTTGTTTCTTTCTTCTTACATCTCTGCTCCAGTGTCTAACTGAAATAAATGAAATAACAGCGTGTCTACATTCTCCTCAATGTAAGAACAAGAACCGTGTGAATAAAGAAGAAACCATCCTTTTTACTGTAGTGTTAATCAAAACAAAATCCAGGCACAAGCTGGAGGAAGGAACACTTGCCTCAGAGCAGAGCAAGGTCGATGTCGGCCCCTTCTTGCTGTTCGCCTGTTTCATCTCGAGCGTGTGGCACCAGCTTGACATGAATACTTGTGCCCTGGAGAAGGGGAACCCTGCTGTGTCCGTGCTGGTAATACAGGATTATAGTTATAGAACAGATCTGAGGCATATTTACAAGACTGATTAGATGTAGAGTTGAAAGAAAGTTGTTTCCAGTTTTTGTTTTATCTCCATACAAATCATTTCAGCGGCACTGACCAGGAACTGTTGGGGGGGTGGAGGAGGAAGGGAGTCACCGGCTGTGTCTCAATTCATGTGCAGCATTCTTCGGAAGGTGCATTTAAAGACCGATTGCTTCTAGACTGTCCCATTCAAATGCAACCGACAAATGCGTCCCTCCATCTCGTAGAAACGAAGGCTTTAACAGGTGGTTCCTTCCCTGCCCAACGTATCCCAGGATTCATTGTGTTTCAATTAGGAACCGTTTTTTAAAAACAATAATGGCGCAGACAAGCAACAAGACGTCTAACGCTTGAGTATCACGCATCAACTCAACCGATAAGCTAATGGTAGAACACGTGTTAAAAAATGTGTCCAATTTCAGCTCTGTTGCTAGGCAATCATCACAGAAATCAAGTGTAGACCACAGCGTCTCACTCCGGCTCAGCGTTAATGATCTGAGAGGCCCACACAGGAGCTGGTCCCCTGAAGGATGAAGCCCCTGGCTGATGGTCAGGATAAGGGCGTCATCGTCAGCATATCGCGCTAAATGATGTAATCAGGCTGAGGAATGGGAGGAGAAAAAAACAGTTGATGTTTTGAGGGGAGAATAAAGAGACCCCACAGGCCTGGTTGGATATATTGCTCCTGTAATCACCGCCAATATCTGCCGATGGCCCATTCCACGTTTGTCCCAGGTTCAGGGTGTTACTTAACCTTGCTGAGCCTAAGTAGAATGAGAGTGAAAATGATAATTGAGTGGTCATTACAGATGAGGATCTTGGGTTAATAGGTGCTAAATGATCATCTAGGAGGGAATAAATGAGTCTGAATGGCTAAGTGGGAGATGGTGGATAGAGGATATTAGTATCATTATTATTGGATAGTATGGTTGCTGTTGGCATTTCCATAATTAAAGTTGTGGGTTATTGCTCTGAGGAGGAGATCCTCCTCGGTGGCTGAGCTATTAAGCAACCACTTCTAATTAAGAAGCAAAATTAAAATGCTCAACACCGTGGATGGATTTGTTTTGGAGCCGGCAGAGCGACAGAAAACGAGCTGCCGCACCTTCCCACTTTGACTCCTACATTTGGAAACCCATAAAAATGTGTTTTTCAGCATCATAGCCATTTTGTATGCATTGAACCTGCTGCCCGTCCTTCCTCTCAGATGTCCCCGTGTCCTACGCTGTCATATCTTGTGTCACGGAGAATATTTCTACGAGCTGCTCTTTACTTTTTGAGCATCTGACATGAAACATAAGCATCAAACATGACACATGAATCGGTTGAGCCTGAAATGAGGAATGTGTTGAAATACGTGCCAATGCTTTAGATAGTGCTGCAGAGGATGTCAAAGGATCACACAAACTACAAACTGCTGTGATGTTGTGTATCGTTGGTGTTGTGTAAACCCGAAAACCCATCATTTCCTCATGAGAATCCAGCTCGTGCTCGGTTTGCAGAAGGAATTTTCCCAATTTTTCAATCCTGATGCCTGGATACCTGTGCCACGTGTATCACCAAATACAGAGTAGTAATGCGATACCAGTGTTTATTCATGAATTCACTCAAAGCTCATGTGACCCAGTTTACCATCTGCATATATTTGAGACTCTGTGAGGTCCTGGAGACCCTGGGAAGGAAAAACAACCCTGATCCAAGTATTTTTAACATTTACTCACAGGAATAGTTTTGCACGTGGTCAGATTGCCTGTTTTTTTTGTGTGTACATACCTAGTTCATCCTATTAGAGTTTAATTTTTCCTCTATCTCTTCTCCTCCTGGGATTGTTTCTGATGGTTCTCAATGATCAGCTGAAGGAACCTTTAGTAAATCAAGTCTCTGCTCCTACTCTAGTTTTGACGATAGCAATAAAAGTGACACTATTTGCCTCTCCCAGCTGCCTGCTTGTTTGTTATAGATAAAAGTCAGTTGTTGCAGCCAGTTGAAACCAACATAATAACCCCACAACATTGTGTTGATCAAATATAATTTTAAAGTCTTTCTGAATTTGTCGCTTTTAAATCCTAAAAACCTTATGTAAAATCTGAATTGTTTATATTCACTCCTACTTACCCTCTAAATAAGTATACTATCCTATACTATAACCAAACAATACTATTCTATAATATACAATGTAACTTTAATTCCAATAAAACTCGAAACCTTGAGTGTCTGTTCTTTCTGCAGCTCACATGTTCTAGAAATTCTATTATCACAGCCTCCACCTCTCCCATCCTTCATTTTCACCTTTAAAGAGGAGCATCTTCTCCTCTCATCACATCTGCCCAGATCTCAGTGTCTCTCCCCCGGCTTCACAGAGGCTAAAAGGGATTTTAGAATCAGTGTTGTTATTGATTTCCTTAAAAACACAACACAAACATGGTTTACGTGACTGGCCTTAAAAATCCATGAGAGGGATAACTGCACCCTCGAGGTGCTCGGCTGATTATTGCAGAAAATTGTCTCTGTTGGAGGTTTCGTAATTTAAAAAAACAAATTATATTTATAAATTGCAGTCTAATAAATATTCAGTTATTTTATTAATAATCCAGATTCTGGTGTCACAAAAGAAGGAACTATTTTACTTCTCTAAATCTCAGGTATCAGGAAGAACTTTTCTAATTGGATAATCATTCATATATAATCAATATAAAACAATGATAAGTGCAACTTAAAAAGAAGAAAGGTCAGTGTCACCAACTGAAAATACAAGAAGAAGAAACACAGATGCGTTTGTTTAATTGTTAAATGACCAGTCTTTAAACATCACAACCAATAAAGTTACTTGAATGTTACATCTAATCATAAGCTGGTCGACCAAACCAGCCTCCAGATGTTTCTTTGACATTTAAAGTTTAAATATGCCGATTTGCTTTCCTGCTGATAAACAGGTGAGAAAATTGACGCCACTCTTTTGTCTGACGGTTAATTGTGAAGCTGGAGACAAGTGAAAACTTGTAACCTTACAAAAATCCTTCATCAGCAGTTCTAACTCTGCCTGAAGGATCCAGATGTGTTGAGCGCTCTCATTAATCCATCACTTTTAACAGTGATGGGCCCACAAGGGAAAGTGAAACCATTCAGGTTCACTTTCAGGGCAATGGGCCTTTATTTTGTTGGGCGTGTCCATGGTACAAAAAAAAGATTAAAAAAAGTTTTTCAAACCTATCAAAGATCATGTGACTGCTGATTACGGCAGAAACATGCACAGCTCTTAATCAGGAGGAGATGCTTCCACGGCAGGAGGTCTCGTTTCTCAGAGGAAGGTCTTCGCTGAAAATAACCTTCATCCCTCGGATGGTCTGAAACAAAGCTTCTGGATCGGTCTGAGTTGAATTCTCTTTATCTGGAACAAACAGAGTGATTCATGGTGTTGCTGCGACTTCACTTAGGCCACTGATCTGGGTTTCAGTTGCTTGGTAACGGCAGGTGCAACCTCACAACCATGTTGCCAATTTTTAGATGCAACATCTGAAAGGCCCTTTATCAACATGTATTATTAAAAATATAATTACAGAGGTTTGTGTGTCGCTCATAGTTATACTGGGCTAAACAAACCATTTATAAGCTGTAAATCATAATTGACAGACAAATATGAAACGCTATCATCCTCTTATTTAAGTTGACGCACACGTGGTAAACTATTACTGTAAGTGTCTATTAGACTTGACATGTTAATATTTAAAGATCGTTTCCCGTGGTAACGAATGTCTGTTCAACTCTTTTCTCTATGGGAACAAAGGAAACTTCAGGAAACACAATCTGCAAACCAGCGCTGTGGGAATTTTCAGTAACGGCTTTATTAAATTAGTGCAAAAGACAGACGTAACTCATTCAAAATGTCAATTTTTCTTTAAGGTGGCCTTCCACATGAGCGCTAGAGAAAAAAGCGAGACTATCCACCGAAGCCACGGCCTTTTGTTTTCTTCTTACACATCTTCTGGTGACTGGTGATGAGCGATGGAGCGAGAACAGGAGAGGGCAGAACCGGTGGGAGACAGAAATCGAAACCTAAGACACGTGGAAGTCATCGAAAAGCAGACTCAAATAATCACAGGTTTTTAAAAGTAAAAAAAACAATCCAACATAAGAAAAATAGAACATGTTACAGTAAAATAGTCAACACATCAATAGCATTAGAAATATTGCCTAAACTCCACAGAAAAGGGTTCTTCTTTTTTTTATTTACTAACTGTGTGGGTGACCAAAGAACTTGAAATCAAAGTACATAAGTTAATCATTACTGTATATTTATACAATGGTAAAAAATAAAATATTTATATAATAGTAATTTTTTTGGGGGGGCGGGGGGGGGGGGGTTTACACCGTTACTATAAAGATATACTGTTTTCAACTCCATGACAACTAATGCAATAAAAACAGAAGCAAATCGACAAAACGACTTTCAGACTTTTGAAGGCTTATGGCTACCACCTTGTCCTAAAAGACCACAACCACTGCAGACAAAGAAAACAGACTCTGTTCTCTCCACTGAACGAGGGAAACGAGACCAAACACAGTCTGTGACGAAGGGGAGAAAAGAACACATCAAAAAGTCGATGCTCCTCCCACGACCAGGACGGTAGCTCAGCCTCCGCAGTGTTTTCCTGGCCCACCGAGAGACAGAGAACAGTCGATAGAGAGAGAGAGAGAGGGGGACAGGGGACGGAGAGGCAGATGGACGGTGGGGACGATGTCTACGCATTCAGAGGGGGGGGGGGGGTGAATGAAGAGGCAGGGAAAGAGAGGTAGTTATGATGAGATAAAAGAGGGAAGGAGACAAAAAAAGAAAGCTGGGAGTGGGGTGAGAAGATTCAGAAAAAACTGGTGTTTTTGAACATGAGACAGATTTACAGCTTTTGTTTTGTTACAATATCAATATACACGTTGTTTTCAAGTATCTCCTGCGGAGGTGGGATGTTGCCATGAACGCTGCCGACACCCAGTGCTCGTCTGCCGGGGGTAATGGGGCGTTCAAAAGGGAATAATCAATGCCGGGCGAGAGAAGTTGAAGAGAGGAGAGACAGTAAACGTCAAAAAAAAAGAAGAAGAGATGAGGGGAGACGAGACTGACGGATGCAAAAAAAAAAAAAGAACAGATGAAGAGAAGCACATGAGAGTGGCGGGAGGAGGAAGAGAGACAGTGAAACACAGAGCAGTGTTTTGTTCGGCGATCGAGCCGGAGGGGGAGTGTGTGTATTTTCTTGTTTGATTTGTCGTGGTGAGAAGACGTCCTCTCGCTTCTTCCTCTTCATCATCATCATCATCATCATCATCCTCATCATCATCATCATCATCATCATCATCATCATCATCTTCTTCTTCTTCTTCTTCTCTCCTAAGCCTGGGTTGCGAGGGGGAGACAGTCGTTGCTTTTCAGTGTTTTGCGAAAAGGACTACGAGAGGTTTCAGCAGAATCTACAGGCCTGGGAAGGGAAAGAGGAGGAGGAGGAGGAGGAGGAGAGGAAAGAGAGAGAGAGGACAGTGTAAAGTCAAGGTCATCGATCAACCGCAATCAATCACACAGGACAAGTGATGGTAACTGCGTCATTAAAGACTCGGTGAGGACAGAGCAGATCAGTTACAATCATTCACTTCTCAGGCTGCAGCAGCTAATTGTCTCTAATGTGACGGTGCAGCCACGACACTGTGCCGGCCCCCCCGAGCACAGAGAGGTGCAGCGTGGTTCTGATTTATCATCGGGAGACTCTTTTCTGCAGAGTCCACTGTGAAGATGAACGAGCTAATGACAGGTACTTGTAGAATACTTACATTTTTACTCCAGTACCAGTTCAGTTTATGGTATAGCGCCGGAGCAGGAAATACGACCATGTGCTCAGCGAATTAGCCCCGGGACTGAACTCGCCACTTATTTTTCAGAGAGGACAATCTGTTTTTATATTCACACGGCCGCCATCTCTACAAGCACCTGCGAGCGTGGAAGCGCCGCAGAAACATATGTCACATTTGCACCGAGGCCGTGTTGCAAAAAGAAACAGGAGAGTAAGGTAAAGTCTGTGGTAATGTGACAGTTTGTCTCATCAGTCTGGTGGAATTGCTTACAACGAGCCGCCTTTCGAAAGTTGATATAAAAAACACACATAAATACTCACAGCAGGGACACACACACACACAGACATTGACACACACATACACACACACAGGCTGCAGTATGAAATGGGAGAGTTTATTGATTGCCTCTCTGCCATCTCCCTCCCAGTCTGCTCTCTATTTCTGACATGTTTGGAGATGGCTGAGCATTTGACAGAAACCCTCCTCCCTCCTGCTCGTCATTTTGCTCCATCCCTCCCTCCCTCCCTCTCTTTCTCTCTCGTCTCATCCTGTCTTTTCCCCCACATCTGTTTTTCTGATGTGACTGGATTAGATGAGGCGCTCTGGGGCCTCTGCCACGTCCTTAAACGCCACTTAAGGACGAAGCCGGTGCAGAAGTGGAGCAAAACGGAAATTATTTAAATGCGGCTGCAAAGGTGGGTCCGGTTATTACTAAAAAATGTTCACGGCGAGTTCGGCGAAAGGTCACCGAGCTTCTATTAAATTCAAATCGCGCTTCACTGTGGTTATGGGCACTCCACTGCATTTACTGCACAGTTCACAAGTGAGCTGTGGAGAGTTAAAGGCAAATCAAGGTCGGGCAATCAATGCCGAGACCTTTTGTGCCTCGGAGGATCACAGTGCACAGACTCTCGGTTATTATGTCTAGATTAACAACGAGATAATTTTAAATCACTGGAGCAAAAAAAAGAATTCTCAGCTCCCACCCCTCAAATCCACTTTTTGTGTAACAGTTCATAATGAGCCCTCTCAGAAGAAATGGATTTCAAGATTCTTCCTAATTAATTTAATTTAAATGAGCATTTTCAATTTAATAATTATCTCTGCACTTTTTTGTTAGACTGTCGCACTGTTTGTATTTTGTATTGTTTTTGTGACTGTTTGTATTGTACTGTTTTGTTTTGTGATGTGTATTCTGTGTAAGCACACTGAGAGCCACTTTACCGAGTCAAATTCCCTGTATGTGCAAACTTACTTGGCCAATAAACCTGATTCTGTTTCTGATTTTCTGCTGAGATACAGTGATGTGCTGAAAAACAATTGTACTTGTAAGCCAAAACATACAACTCCACTATATACTCTATTTTAAGGCTGGGAAATGAAGCGAAAATGCATCGAAACTCCTGTTGTAGTCTGATGTAAAGACTGTGACTGGTTGAGTACAACTCCTCTGTCCACAGATGCAATGGTTTCAGTGGAGAACAGATCAGGTGCACCATAACAGTCCGCTCTACTTAAAAGGCTTTCCTCAAAGACTTGCCTTTTACTGCTAATCTAGCAACACGCATGCAGCAAAATGTGGTGTAAAACAACCAATTTGGAGGTTGCAATTTGTCATAGCTCCTGTTTGTTTCCAAAGGCTTTGCTGTTCTCCTCAGTTCTATTGTGAGCGCATGAGTGGGCCGCCCTGTCTCTCCCTCAGCTGTGGTCACAGCTCTCGTGTGCTCTCTGTAATAAGTTGGCAGTCGGTATCATTAAGACGAGCCCGTCATGCGATTCGACTGTTGACACGCCAATATGTCTCTCTGTGTTCTTTTCTGTCTTTTTCCCTGGCCGTCTCCGCCTCCCTCCATCTCTCGCTCCACTTCTCTCTCTATGAGATCAGGGAGCGGTTTTGAGGAATGTGAACCATAATTTTCCGAGACATTCAGAAATGAATTGGTACTACACACTTCAGAAAATTCCGAGGCGATCGAAGCCTGCCTGAATGGGGGGTGAATATCTAATAGGGTGGAGGGAACGGAGCGGGGGGGGGGGGGTTGGAGCTGATTGATTTTTATTTCACTAACGTTTTTTTTCTCTTCCAGCTTTCAGAAGACTCAGGCCTATGTGTTCCCTTAAAAAAGGGAAATAAAAGTGGAGAAACACTCTTTTTTTTGGTTGCAAACCTAATGAGACTCTGGCAGCCATGTTTCACCTCACATGAAGAAGTGGATATATATATAAAAAAAAAAAGGCCCCTCTGGCTAAAAAGTCAAGGCCTGGACATGAAAATACATCCCAGAATCAATTCACCTCAGCTCTCGCAGCGACACAGGAGATGAACTCTCGGGTCAGGAGCAGATGAAAGAGAGAAGTGAATAGAAAGAAGAGGGAGCATGAGAGAGGGATGAAGAGAATATAATCACTATGGGCTGGGAATGAGTCACTTTATGCTACAGGAAGCAGAATAAAGTCTGGAAACCACATTGTGCTCCATAGTGACTCACAAAGTGACATTTTGATTCCTGCTACATTATCCTTCTTCCTGTTTGATGCTTATTGTTGATCCGTATAAACCTCTGAGTCTTTAAGAACCTTGGAGGTCAGACATGGTTCGAATAACTTGGGAACTAAATGGAGCTCGAGTCCACTGAAAAGGACATTAGCTCCCTGATACCGCTCAGACGAAGGGAGTTTTCAAAATCGAGCCAATTTTTTAACCAATTTCACATCATAAACATTCAGAGAATCATTGCAGATATTATGGCGCATCACACACTACAGGATATAAGGATATAATGAAGATTATTGCTCCAGAGACAATGACGCACCACCCCATGTTTCTCACGATGTGAATAAAATGCAGAATGGCGTGGAGCGACAACTTCCTCTAATGTTGACGATCAATAGCAGGAGGCGAAACGAGTCTGGCTGAGAAAACTGTTATTATTTTCAGGTGAGATTTAAATGACTGTAATAATATCTGTCAACAGAAGCATGAATGTTTATCGTTGCTTGGCAGCACAGTCACCTGCTTCGCTCTCTCTCTCTCTTTGGCTGTTGTGGTTCCTCTCGGAAAATAGTCACGTAATCTTACCGATATTAAATCTTAGACTTTTATTTTGTGCCATGAAGTTCCCGAAATAAACAATAAAAGTAAAAAGCTTATGTGTAAATATAAAGTATGGATATGACATTTTATCACACCCAACATAATGCTTTCACATCCGTCTACTGGTTGGAAAAGGTCCCATACACAGTATTCTCAAGCTGAAGTTTGTGTTTACATCCACATGTGAATATAAACAACCATTTAATTTCTCTCTGATATTCCACCACTGCATGAAAAGCACAAGAAAATCAACCTATTTCCATTTCACAGCACCAGACACGAAGGAATATATCAAACTTCCTTTCAGCGTGTATACCAGTGACCTGACAGACATTCACCGATGCCAACGTATCTTTTTGTCGCTACTTATCGTAAGTCTCTGTGGGTAAAAGGCTTCAGCTTAATGCGTACAATTTGGATTTAACAAGCTGCAGGAGGCGAGTCAGACGGGACACTGGAAGGAACAGTAACTGTTTCCCTGCCGCTCTAATTGCTGAGAGGGGCGGGGGGGGAAATGATTAGCTCAGGTGTGTCATGGCTGCGAGACGAAAACCCGCCGGCGTTGTGGCATGAAGAGGAAGCGTGGGAGAAGAAGATGGAGACTGTCAGGTCGACCCAGACAACACAGAGAGGTAATAACTGAACCAGACAAATGATGATGAAGAGCCAGAGCGTTTTAAAACTTCTCAAGTAACTCAGCAACCAGAGTACAGAATATACATTAATGTACTCACACTGTAATAAGATATACTCAAAGGCTCAAACTACTGTTGCTCCCCAAAATGTCATTGTCACCTCACAGCAAGAATGTTCAAGGTTTGAATCCCAGTTTGGCCAGGGGTCTGTCATTAAGTTTGTCTCTATAGGTTGGATAGCAACCTGTCCCTCACCCACTGTCAGCTGGGATCGTCTCCAGCCTTCCCTGCAGGATCGGTGGTATAGATGACGGAGGGAAATGTTGCTAATATGTTCTGGTCCTGTTTGTTTTGATGGTAAAACTACTAATGTGTCTAGGCTACATTTTAAACATGTACATTTTGATTTTGCGCATGTAAAATGTAGTTTTGAAGCAAGTTGCAGTCAACAGATTCTCATGTGGGATTCAAAACGCCTTTGGATGGAAAAATTTGTATTTTATCTAAAACAACATGAGCGTATTTGGTTGTAAACAGATACAACAGTTTCTCTTGTGTCGTATTTCCTCCAAACAGCTGATTGTGACTTGTCTGCTCCCCCCCGAGGATTGAGGGACGTTTAGTAATGAGCTGCAATTGAACCAGTCTTGAAAGCTTAATGATAAGAACTATAACATTTGTTGTCATAGAAACATTGAACTGAGCGAAATGAACAGAGGGGGGGAGGGAAAAGATTAATCGACTTTAACGGACGTTTCAAGAAGCACATTAATGGTGCCTCAGTATAAAAGTAAATTGTCTATTTTACATGTGTAAATTTGAAAGGTTTTCTCAAAGGCTTCAAACGGCCAGAGGTTGTAAATCAGATGCATCTGTTCACTCATGTTCCTTAATCCTTAAGGCATCAGATTGCTTTTTCCTTTGCAGTTATTTCTCTTGACATCTTCAAATCTGGGGCTGAGCAGTCCCCGAACATCCCAGTGCAACTGGTTAACAGATGTACCAACACGACTTATCCATAATATATGAGTAAGACATGAGTGCAGTCTGGTGCAGCAACTTTATATTCATAAACAATTCATGACGCCTTGAAGCTTCACTTGCTAATGATCAACAAATAATTCACATTTCACCAGAGCAAATATGAAACACTTCTGGCTCCTTAATGTGGCTGAATATACAGTTTTATGTATTAACACTGATGTTTAAATTGTTCAGTGCCAAAGGAATTCCCCGTTCATGAATCAGATGAAAAAATGTCTCTTTCCAGTGTCAGCGACTTTTCACATCTCAGTTCAAAGATCAAAAAATCCTTCACAGTTCTATCTGAGGCCACGAACATCCCACTCTACACCCAACGCATCACTCTGGCACCAGCTGGGAAAAAAACAGTCATTTTTACAAGAGTAAATAAGCCCCTAAACATGCCGTCGCTGTAGCCGAGAGGGGATTAGTGTAGAGCCGCGGAGGGAAGAGGAGAAGTATCTGTCAGAGCGTGGCGAGGGATCAGAGAGGAGGAAACGGTGCGGACTCAAACCCCCGGGAGGATGGAGGTAAATTAGTGGCATGTGGGCAGGGAGTTGTTTGTTGTGTTTGATGGTAAATGCTTTGTTTTGACTTCACCCCGCCCCCTCTTTTTCTCACACTCCCTCTCTCTCTCGATCTCTTCTTTACGCCTAGAACTACATTATTCCTCTTGCTGAAGTTACAGAGGGGAAAAGGGAGAGAGGAGCGAGTCTCTGCAATACATCACAACAAATCTGCAGCCGAAAGCCATAATCCTGCAGATTTTAGCATGAGGTTTGAGCTTGTGTGGACTTTTCTGAGTTATGTTGGATGAAGCAGGCCAAATGCAGGTAGCTTATATATATATAAATAAATATATATTCGAAGTAGAAATACCCGGACGAGCATCAGCACCACGATCACAGAGATTTTCTTTTATCCTTTTCACATCCTTCATGAGCCAAATTCACACACAGCCACTATAAGCCCAAACATGATTCCAGCAATGTCCAAATACACATTATTTACAACTTTTTTTACCTCCAGATACAAGTTTGAGGATTTGACTTTGAGCTGTTGCAAGGAGAGAGGCAGGCTCTGCACATCAGTTCACGTGTGCACTGATAGGTGGCAGTGTGGTCATCTGTGTTGGTTTGCCACCTGTGAGCTGTGGTGGCAGCTTGAGCCAAAGAATTCCTGTTTGTAGTTTCATCTAAATGCAGGAATCCCTCTTATGAGAAGCTGTCTTTTTTTGTTTGTACATCCGCAGGGAGCAGGTATCTACTGCATTCACCCAATTAGGACGTCTTATCCCAGGTGAAAAATGGTGGTTTCACATGGACATTTAACACCCGTGATCCAAGTGTGTATGCGTTTGCCTGTTAGTATGACTGTGTGTGGGTGTGTAGTGGATGTGTGTGTGTGTGTGTGTGTGAGAGGGGGTCTTTGGCACCCTGATCACAAAAGACAGGCTTAAAATGGAAGAGGAGTGAAAGTAGGCCCCTGTAAAGCCCTGGGATTTAGCTGCCAATCCTGCAACAGCAAACAAAAGTCTGGTAAGCATTAGAAGACACAGTATATATGTCGGCACTAGGGCACACACCGGCTCGCCCCCCCCTCTCTCTGCCGCACAGGGTTACATACATTATTTAAGGGTCTGAAACGCAGCCCCAGTGGAGTTCTACACGGCCGAGAGCGAGGACAGGAAGCAAGCGAGGATGTGGCTCCGCTCCCGCCTGTGTTGCTACGGAGAACGAGTCAGTGGGGAAAAGGTGTGAAGGTGCGATTCAGTCTGAGGCCAGTGACAGCAACAACATATCAAGAAGCAGGCGTCACGACCCACACATCATTTAAATTCTCCCGGCTTCTGAGAGATGCATGCAACAAGAGAAAAAATCTGTCAGCGGCCGGGGGGTGAAATCCAGTTTTCTTTCTTTCGTTCATCAGTTCTCTCCATTCAAGTATCATTTCATGGAGACTCATCGATTGATCTTCCTCTCGCCGTCTCGCATACGTTTGTGGGAAATGTACAAATGCGAATCACTTCAGTTGTTTTAAGGAATTTACGACTTTTCAGATGGAATATGCAAGTGAAGTACTTGTTGAGATTTTTTCTGTTTATAGAAATCTTTTCTCTCTTCAAAAGCCTCGCCTGGAATAAATCAACACACGCATACGCGGAAATATATTACCTCACAGTACACACACACAAACACACACACATAACACAAACAGACACACAATACACAAAATACCAACTGCTGCTGAGACTGTAGATCGTGTCCTCTGGAGGGTTTGGGGCTCACACAGAGGAGGCAAAGAACGACTACATGCATTTCTTGTTCTGGAGTTACACAACTCCCGACATGGAGAACAAACACGTGCATAATAGATCACAACAAATTAAGCTTGCTTAAGGTCAGGGTTTAAATATTGAAAGCATTAACGATTCCTTTCCTAAGTTAGTCCAATTCCAAACCAATCAACTGACAAGCAAGAGGTACTTTTTCTAAACATGCACCATCGTTGCCATGTTTGTTATCGTAAGAAAAACTTGACTTATTGCTGCCCTCTGGTGGATGTATTGCTCTAAAAACACCTACATTTTGTTGACTTGTGTACTTACTGTATATTCTCTAAAATCCAACAATGTTCAAACCCAGAGAAAGAACCCAGTTCTATTCAAGGCAACTCAAGATTTTGTTCACTTTTAACTTTGACACATCTGCTTTTACCCGACCAAAATACACTGCTAGCCAGTTAGCTTCTTTTCCCGGTAATGGATCATGATTATTCTTTGGCATTTGATGTATATCTCAAATAAAACGTTATCTCATTCGTGAACAGTTGTTCGATAGATTTTCCTCAGCAATTGTGGCTTCATGACATCATCAAACTAGCTCTTGTGTTATTGTTGTGATTGAGAGACCCCTTGTGGCCGAAGTTATATATATATATATATATATATATAGTACGTTTAACAACTACTGTATGCTAACCATGTAAAAGACACCATGTAAAAGACACAATCGAAACAGACAAAGCTCTTGAATCTCAATAACAAAACACATTGAACAGAATATAAATGTTCGAGGCCACCTGGCTCCTGCGACAGGTCGGAACTACTCATGAATTCTTAAGCAAATTGGTAAATGCTGCAACTTTTTAAAAATAGTTTCGGTTATGTAACTTAAAAATGAATCTGCTCGTGTGATTGGTTCAGGCATGAAGCTGATGATCACTCTCTCATGCTTCAAGTCAGTGTTGGCTGTTTCAGCTTTCAACAAATCAAATGCTTCAAACTTAACCATGTAAACAGTTAATTCATATTTAGTGGCCTGGAGTCTATGATGAGGTGGAAATGAATCAGGTGCATTGATGCTGCAAATTTGTTCACTTAGTTATGTTGAATGAAAATGTCTTCAGCATTACCCAGATAAATATTAGATGAGGTATATTAAGCTAAATATAGTATACACTGCTTTTATAGTATTTTCTAGGTGACAGATATGTGGACTAAGAGAGAAAGGAAGTAGGAGGAGGGAGAGGGAAGAGAGATACAGACTCAGGGAGCCAGAGAAATTAAGAAAACTGTGGCTGGCTCACTGTACGCCTGGAGCCCGGTGGGCGAAAGAAAAAAACCCAGAACAAAACAGGAGAGTTTAATCTCCACACCTTTATTCTCGTCTCCTTTCCCCCATCCTTTCCCTTCTGGCTCTTTCCATTTTTCTTCCCCTTCATCTCTCCCCTGGAAGGTCAGAGTTCAGCTCGGAGATAAGGGAATTGAAACAGGATCCTCTCTGTCAGACTATCTGACTATACACTGCAGTGATCAGTCCCCTCTATCTGTCCCCCAGCACAGGTCTGTGTGATGAGCTCGAGCAGGAGTCATCTCTCTGGGCACACACAGTGTGTGTGTGTGTGTGTGTGTGTGTGTGTGTGTGTCTGTGTGTGTCTGTGTGTGAAGATGTACTGCGACAGAATTGGTGAAACCTCTGCCGAGTTGTAATACTGTCTGAGATTCCCAACACAGACACGCAACCGCACAACGTGTACACACACACACGCACGCACACAGTCGTGTCTAAATGACTATAGAGGACATTATATTGATTTACATTGATTTACTGAAGACTCTACAAGTAGTAACCATAGTAACTACTTGCCTAACCCTTAACCTAACCTAAACCAACTCAATCTTTAAACCATGTATTTGTCTTTGTCCCCATCGGGAAGATAAGTCCCCACAATGTGACTGTTGAAACAGACTTAGGTCCCTAAAATACACGTAATACCTGGACCACACACACACACACACGTTTTTACTTATATCTTAGTGAGGACACTCAATAACATAATGCATTCCCTAGCCCCTTACCCTGACCTTCAGGTTCCAAACTAAATGCCGTAACCTAATTCTAACCCTGACTCCAAAACCACATATTAACCCTCAAACAGCCCGTTGAAAAGTGAGTCCCAGTTAAGAATGTCCTCACTTTCAAAAAATGTCCTCACAAGGGTCTATGCTTAGGATGGTCCTCACAAAGATATAAATACAGGAACACACACCCACACCAGTTTATTCCTCCCTGTCTCACTGTCACATGTGCTTCACTCTCACTGATTGGTTTATGGTTTATCTGGGGACCAGGTAACCTCAGACTCTGCAGCAGCTATTTGGTCAATGAAAGCCTCTGTGTATCTCTGCACTGTTTACAGTGGAGTAATGAATGCTACTGTCATTCAGCGGAAGGATATCAGCGGAGGAAACTCTACTCGTGTCATCTCGGCATGTCAGCCAATTAACATGCTTTCTACTACCGACGCTACGGCCGCTACCATGGCGACGGCAGCTAACAAAATCTGTCTAAAAGCGGAGAGTGTGAAAATCTGACTGACTGTTCCAGCTGGGAACTCTCAGGCTCACTGCCATAAAACTTTCCGAGAGATGGCTGCTCGCCCGCCAACGCTGACGCAGCATCAGCTAACACTCGTGATTAGTGTGTTGCAGCGAAGCCGCGACTAATGGTCTATCAGCGCCGGGGTGTGCCGCTCTCCGACTGCTGCTGGCCACGCGTTGTCAGTTTAATTTAATACTTCGTGTCCTGTGAATCACGAGTTTCATCAGAAGTTGCAGGTATAACTTCGTGCTCTGAGCGCGTAATGAGAGAACGCCACGATGAGTCCTTCAAGGCGCGGCTTAAAACAAACCTTCCAGTGCACAGCTGTGAGCGAGCGCCCCGAGAAGAGATACGCTTCAACAGATAGATTGATCCACACCCAGAGGAAGATCAATGGGTCATGCTAGATGCTGGGATTCGCAGATACGGAGGGAAAATGAGAAGATGACACGCGTAGATTCTGCTTGTAAGCAAACGGATTATGGGGAGAGTGCGGTTGATTGCTAAATGGAGAGAAAGCAAAAGAGCAAGAGCAAGTAGTGCGGGAAAGGAAAACCAGTGGCAGAGAAGGATGAGGGATGAGAGACGGGAAGAAGATATGCAAGTGGGAGTAATCTACGGGACAAGAGAGAGGCAGGAAAGAGACTTTATGATCAATAGAGAGAGACAAAGAAAGAGAGGAAGGAGCTGGAGAGAAACATGACTGAGACTTTTCAGATGACCTGTGGATATTTCACAGTCAAATACAAATTGAGAAAGAATGGACTACATTCGGGCCTGAAATAATTCTCCTTTTCAGTTGTTTCCTTTTCCTGTAATTTCTTCTCCCACCCTTTTCTTTCCTTTTCTTTCTCTACCAGTCCTCCTCCTCTTCTTCTTCTTCTTGTTCTTTAATTCGTTCACTCGCTCCTCCTACATCCTGCTGCACTCGCACATTAAACCTGACTTTAAAGAACTAACTCAGACAGGTGAACTGGATCTCAGAGGCTTAAACCTATTAATAACACCCTTCATTATTTTTGTGTTGAATTATTTATGTTGCTTTTAATGACTTATTAGAGATATTCAGAGTAAATTCATGTTTCACTTCCTGGTGAGAGCTGCAGGCCCGGTGGCAGAAAAATATGGAGATGTGAAATGCAACAGAAAAACTTGTAGGTGCCTGCAAAGGTGGCAACCAGTGTATCACACAGATATTTGTATATTCACTGCACTTTATCCTAAAAGCCTGTAGAATTTGGCTTTGGTCTCTTTATTCTCAAAAACCAGGATTTGAGACTTTTTAAGACCTTGTCAAGAACCATAATGAATGGAATTTGAGAAATATCAAAGTCCCACAAGTACTTACACTTCACCATATATGAACAAAATGTATAATCATAGAGAGTAACTCTCAATATGTCACGTTACCGCTCGAAACACAGGTAGAGACATCAATCAAGAACTTTCAACAGAGAACTACGCATGAAGTCAAAACCTTTCAAGATGAAAGCAGCAGAAGTAACATCACATGAACATTAAAATATTTCAGACCTAGCTGAATTTATTTAAGAGCTAGTATGTACAAGTTAAATGTATGTAAGACTTTAAAGAACATTCAGATTGATGAACTAGTATCCTGGGTCTGGTGGTGGTGATGGTACTTACAGAGTAGGGTGAGCAGGAGTGTGGCGAGCAGCCCCCCGAGGCTGTGGCGGTGGGAGTGGGCCGAGCTGCAGTGCATCTTGTTCTTCTTACAGACGCACACCTGCACTTTGATCTCTGTGCTGTTGGACAAAGGGGGGACCCCTGAGTCGGTGATGACCAGCGGAAGCTGGTAGTTGGCTTTCTTCAGATTTTGCAAAAGCATGATTTGGGAATGTGTGGCTGTCGGAGACAAACAGAAGGAGAAAAATAATGTTTTAACGGAGCGGATTGGTCACTCTGCGTGAAGTGTCCACTTATTCTGCTTTAACAGCCGCCTGTTTTGCAAAGCAGAACCAAATATGTGGAGACAAATGCTTTATGCC
The DNA here is from genome assembly GCF_963576545.1 of Limanda limanda. NCBI lineage: Eukaryota > Metazoa > Chordata > Actinopteri > Pleuronectiformes > Pleuronectidae > Limanda > Limanda limanda. Next base: position 6,505,547 of record NC_083643.1, on the reverse strand, counting down.
TCAAGTAACTGGGTGCAATGCCATTCCAAATTGGCACCTCTCAAGTTGCATCACATTGTTGCATTTTGTTGCATCACGTTTTAAAAAATTCCTTATGAGACTCAAGAGAAAAAGACTGGAGCCACTTCACGTTAAATTGTGCCACAATATGCAAAGCTGCACTTTCAGCCCGCCCGCCGGGGCTGTTACCTCCGGGTTACGTGACTCTCAGGTTTGCGCTCAATTACAGAATTCATATTTCACACTGTGCACCCAAAGCATTGTCACAAAGCAACTGTGAGACCCAGCAAGAAGCAAAGGCTCCACTTTGAATAAATCAGACCCATCTCACTGACTCATCAGTGGGTTTTAAAAAGGCAGGAAAAGCCATTTTCTCACAGCGGCCGTGAGAAAGTAGGTAAACACTGGGGATACTAATCACATTAATTACAGCTCTGTATTCAAACAGAACAGCAGCGTCATTAATGTCACTTGTATTTAACCAAAACGGTACGAGGACTGGATTCAGAAATGTGCTTTAACATAGCACCTTACATTACAGGTGAAATTCACACAGCGCTTCTTTACCTATCACTAAAAAAATCTCTTTCACACACTGGGGGTTCAGTTGCCCGAGGACACTATGGTACCCTCCCTCTATCTCCTGAGCTGCCACTTCAACTACTATCTCCTATCTAATGTCAAAATAGCTGCTTTGAGAAAAGGTCAGAGATGCAGTTTCCATTTAGAAATACTTATGTCTGGCGTTATGCATTTTTTAATCTTAGATGAGGCCATAAAGAGAAATGTAACTGTGACACATTAAAGAAAAGTACAGTGTTTAAGTGCAAACAGCTTCCGGGCTCACTGCTAGATTCCGGTTATTCCATCAGAGAGTTGAACACAATTGTTTCTCTGGATATTCCCTCATGTGGTGATTTGATGGTGGTTGACTGCAGTGTGTGAGGCTCCTGCTGTAGACGTTCATTTGCTTTCAGATCTGCTGACAGTCAGAGCCACAGAGCTGCAGAGCCAAAGTCATTATTTTGTTCAATCTTCCAGAAGTAAATGCCTGGTTCATTTTTTTTCCTCCATGAGCCATGTTAAACTGACGGGTAGTTGAGGTAAATGTGATGCCTGAGTGGGCCTGATCCTTTCCCAGGTGAATCATCGGTACAAAAGATGAGACAATCACTGGGCTTTGATAAAGAGTCAAAACCATAGAGGATAAAAACTACTCTCAAGATGAATTTGGGTAAAAAAAAACATCAAATCATTGAGATTAAACTTATTTCACGCTGCTGCTGATTGTAGTTGAAAGTTATACATTCATCACCCTGCAGCTTAAATGGATTCACTTTCAGATTCTGGATGAATTTTGGATGATTTGGATATTTGGACCATTTTTTGTATTATATATTTATCAAAATCGCTCTCTAACTCCAATATGTTGCGGCAACACCATTAATAATGTTTCTCGACTTAACTTAAATCACGTCCTCACTTTAAATCGTCAAAACATGAAGTTACATGTGAATGTTTTAGAATAACTCTGCGATGGAAAGTGGGATTTCTCTTTCAAACATATTACAACAAATTGTATCCTCTTGTATTCGAGGAACAACTTATTATTACTGAAACCACTTGTTGAACATGCGTCAATGTGAAAAACTGTTATTATTATAATGAGTTGTGCTCTTGAGCCGGAACCATCATCTCTCCTGCTTTTACACAAACAGCTGGTCCGGGCACAGCGGCAGTCCAGCTCAGTGGGAGCCGGCTCCTTCTCCTTCTCTGTCTCTTCCAGTGCTGGTGATTGAGGAGTGTCTGTACCTCCCTCTCCCGCTGTCAGTCACAGCTAATACCTCGAGGCAGGTTCTAGGTCTGCTCTGTCACTCAAACACACACAGACAGCGCTGTCGGTCATGAAACCCCCCCCCGAATCAATGTCTTGGCTGTCCGTCTGTTTCTCTGTCCTCCCTCCCTCCTTCATTTTACTCTTCATCCTCATCATGTGATAAGTATGAGTTACGGCGGCTCCGCTCTGTATTCATATTAACACAGGAAATAAAAACTGGATTCCGGTGAACTGATCCTTCTGGAGCAGAAATGTTCTTTTGTGCTTTGACAGCTTCCTCTCAACCCGCACCGATCGTCTTTTTTCATTTATTTTTATCCCTTCATTCCCTGGAGGGAGATGCACAAAAGCAATGAGGGAATAATAACAGGGCAGATAAAGGTAAATAAAACATGCCTGTTATTAAAACCCCACTAAAACAGTTCAGCCCAGCCCAGTTAAAGAGCTTTTAACTTGTTTTAAAGGATAAAATACTCACAGTTGACTCTCGTAACTTTCCATGTTTTATCCAGACCCGGTGCTTTCCCCAGCTCTATCTTAAAGGGGGCTCCGTTGGGGGGAAGGTCCAGGTCCCGTCCCCCAACTATGGCCACGTTCATATCGTGGGTGTCTTCACACACTTGTGCTTCCGATGGGACCACGTAGGGGGCGTTGTCATTGTAGTCTTCCAGGTAGATGATCAACGTGCCGGTACCTGTGGCTGGAGGATTTCCTAAAAACACACAAAAAAACATTGCACAAATATTACAACAGGTAAAAATGGAAAAGCTGATTCAACCTGGACGACCATTACTGTGTGAGCTGATACAAATGTCGCCATACTGCTCCAATGACCTCAGCAAGAGTCTGTGCAATACAGGCCCTCGACCAATCACAAGTGAGCCTCAGCTTTTCATCGTGTTTTTATTGCATCAAATAATTACTCGAAAACCAAACTTAGCACTTGAGCAAACATCACTCTGATAAGAACCACCACAAATGACAGAAAACATCTTCAGGCAAAATTAATTTGATTTGTATTGGGAGCCCTTTGGTCCATGTCCAATCAATTAACATGGAGCAGGCAGGTTTTATACTGCAGGCAGCCACCAGGGGACGATAAAGAAGCTTCACTTCTGCAGAGCTATTATGTCCATCCTTATATACAGTTATAAAGACTACACTATGAATAATAGAAAAAGGCTGCAGTAAAACATGGTTTTCTGGTTTGAATAATTTCCATCCTGCGATGTTGAAATGCTCCGAGGTGAAGACCCGACGCTTTCAAACCGAAAAGCTGATAAACTTCACCAGATCCCTCCTGCTCTTTTCTATCGATTTGTTCTAAATTAAACCAAACGAAAAAAAAAACCTTGTGTCATTTCAACGTCCTGAATGTGAATCACAGCGGCTCGTTGTGACTTGGCACGCGGCCGCCTGCGTGTTTGCATGAGATTACACCTCATTGAAGGATAATGGGTTAAAAAGCAGCTCGGCTCTCTCCTCTATTAGGCTGCTGCTCTCTGTTTCAGTGCGATTAGACGTTATTAACACACACACAAAAAAAACAGAAAGACCTCTACACAACATCCACAACAGCTCCGGAGGTCAGTCGGCAATTAACACCTAAAGACAAGATCTGTAATTGGAAAATGGGTGTCCACCTTTTCAAGAAGAGAATAAGCTAATATTGCAGTTCATGGCAGGGGAGCGGGGGAGGGAAGACAAGTCAAGATATACAGTATGTGTAATACATGTCAAGAGACACTGGAATGAAACCCAGTCAAGACTGAAATACATCCTTGAATGAAAGTTTGGCTCAGGACAAAACTTTTCTAAGACAAACCCAGAGGTCCAGGATGTGTTGAAGGTTAAATATGACTCACGACTTTGGGGAGATGAATATAATCCAGGTTCATAACAGGCAGGTTGGGCCACAGTCTTTTCATCTAATATTTTTCACAACTTTTTATGCTCCAGCTGACTTTTATGTACTGCACACACAGGATTGATGCATGTACGTTTCTCTGAAAGACGCTGTAACTGCAGGTCACAGGCAGAAAGTTGTGGATCCACATTGCCAGAAAACATAGGAACAAATACTGTTGTTGTACTGCAGTTTAGAGCTAGTTAGTGATAAGAAATTCTTGTCATAAATTCCCAACATATGGATGGTGAATGTTCCTTGTACATACATTCTTATTGATTGGTTGTGGTATTTGTGTTTGGACTTTGGTTTTGTGCTTTGGAATTTATGTCTGTTTGCATTTTGGATTTGTTACTTCCTGTTTTACTTTGAAGCTTCTTTTGATGTCTCTCGTGTGTTTCCTGGTTTTGTACTTTCCCTGCTCCTGTAATGCTCTGCACCTATCCTAAAGTTTCACACCTAAATTGAATTATCCCAGTATCCTTTAGGGTTGGAAGTCTCTTTGCTAATCCCTAAGGATTCCCTTACGCTTCACCTTTCTTAAATTAAATATTCCATCATGTATTCTATACTGTTGGTCTGCTTCTTGGCTCCTGCAAACCAGAAACACAACAGGTTCTCTAAAGGTGACTGACATTATATTGTAGCAATGCATTAACTCTTGCAATCGATAGGATCATAGAGCAGAGCACAAGTGCAAGTTCAGCATTATGCCTTTTCTTCAGATGTCTTGCAGTCTCCTCTCTGTGACTGTGCAGCAACTGCTTACCTTGAAAACAAATATCCGAGGCTCAATAATAGAAATGTCAAAAACACCTGAAAATACTGGAAGATGGAGAAATTACTCATATCCATGTGACTGTTTCCATCCACACACACACGTCTGAATCCCCTCCATCACCGCAACGAAGGCAAGTGTCCAAGCGGTAAATATGTATTTGTATAAATGATCGAGTAGACTGTATGTAAAATGTAGAGGAAACCATAAAGGCATGCGTAGGTGCTGATTATCTCGGAAAATGGCAGTAATCCAACTTCATATACACACACACACACACACACATACACACACACAGTCTTATCACTGCAGCCAAAACATGTTCACCTGACAATTCCCTGATGATGTCTGCAGAGAACTGTTGACTGTGTGCAGCAGATAACCACAGAGATCAGTTGGTTACTGAGGCTCAAAACATTCATTTCAATCCCGCCTGTAAAACCATCAGCAGATAGAGATGGGAAGAAATCAAATGTAATGGTGGCAAGTTTGGCATTTCTTCTTCTGCGTAACCATTTTGAAATGAAATGACTGCTGTCATGGAATTAAAAAAGAAAACTAGAAACAAAAGTGGGAAACAGTCGAGCTGTGACGATATCAGCTGCAAATCGAGAGCAGAGAGAAGCAACTTCAGCAAACGCAGGCAGAAAATATGTTCAAGAGCAAATCATCGACAGCGGCTCTTCAGGCGAGACGCTAGATAATCTAATATCACTCCAGACACGAGACAGAGGGAGCGAGGACGGGGTTCGGATCCATGGGAGAGAGAGAGAGAGAGGGAGAGAGAGGGAGGGAGAGAGAGAGAGAGGGAGAGAGGGGGCGCCTCGGTGCTTCAGCAGCTTTAAATGAAGCTGTTTGTCTTCCTAAACGAACACTCCCCCACCACTAATCACTCTGTTTGTCCGCTCCTCTCTTCTTCTCCTGCGCCTCCTTATCTCCGTTTGCATCGTGCCGGTGACATCATCAGCAGTGGAGCTTGTCTGTTGTCCTCTGCTTCACACCGCTTTGTCACCAAAGTTCAGATTTACACACACTGCAAGTTCCTGAATGGCTGTTTGCAGCTGCAGCGTGTTCACACACCTCTGCATGTAAGGTATTTACACAGAAGATGAAACTGTAGAGTAGAATGAAGGAGGGAAGGACATGGTTGGATTTGTTGTGATGCCCCAAAAAGATGATTTGCCACGTTGATGTAAAACAAGATTTAAACTTTAGGGGGTTGGACTGTGTGTTCTTCTGTCAAGACCAAAGCTACAGTTATACTTCCACCAATGCAAAAAGTTGAAAAACCAGTGGCAGAGGTTTTTCCATAGTTTTCTACGGAATGTCTCATCTTTACCGACAGTTTCTGTATCAATTCAAACAGGCCATTAGTGTTTCAATAGAAAAGTTTGCCCCATGTTTCAATGGAAGTTTGCATTTTGAATAAAACGTCACCCTATGAGATAATTTCAAGACTCCGAGAGGTCGATGATGTTGAAGATGATGTTGAAGGAAGAATTCTCCATGGACCCAGAACTTGCTTGTACAGTAAAAGTTTTATCACAAAGAAGTTCACAGATCTAGAAGTCCGGAGACCTCCACACGCCAATAATGGAAGCCTGACTTTGCAGGAGTCAAGCCCACATTATATAGAGAGGTTGCGACCCAAGGCAAAACAACGTCCCAAATCTCGTGGTTCAACAGGACATAACTGCATGTGTCTAAGCATATAATGTAAATGAAATAGTGTATTCATAAAGGCATGCCTCATCTCTAATGATGATGTCCCATGTTCTATACTCATCCATTAACAGGTCAGAGATCATTCCCTAGAGGAGAGAACTAACTAAAAATACAAGGAGGAATTACTGAGAATCTTAAGATGAGGGCTGCATGCTTAAACATGTGATTCTGGTTCATACCCAGGTTACAGGGATCTATTTAGCTGAATTTACCACAATAATGAATGGAAAAGATTCATCTTACCACCTTGCAGTCAAATGCCTTTGCCAACCAGTCAAGCTGCAGTTTACATTCATGTCAGTCCAGACTTTTTTAATATAAAGATTTTAAAGGAATTCAATAGAAACGGAATGAGGTCAGTCAAGAATGGGACAGATGGACAAACATAACGTCACCGGCTCGTGGTTATTAAAGTTTGCAGCAATATGTTCATATACTGTAAATTTACTCCAAGCGACATCTCCCTTCACAATGCATGCCTCCCTGTCTTTATTAGTCTATCTCACCTCAGCAGACGTTGACCCTGGGCTTTAGAATGTAATGTAAAACATAATGTCAATGTGCCTGTGAGTTAAATTAGGTTCTGTCCAACAGGAAGTTTTCCAATCACCTCTGAGGCTCTGACATTTTGCATCTTGCTAACAGGTTAAACTGACATGAACAAAGATGGAAATCCCTTCACTATCTCGCTCAGCAGCTCTGTCCACACGGCTCCCATTCATTTTAATTAGGCTGCAACAATTAAGTCACTCACAGAGTTGCAGAACTTTCTTAAGCTAAATAACTTTTTGTGTTATTAAATGAACTGTTCTTTTTATTTTCTTCTTTCTATTTTTAAATAAATGAGCTCATTAATGATACATTAACAGGCTAAAGCTAAAATTGACTTTGCTCAAGTGGGGATTGATCCTGATGAATTGGCTTCGGAGGAGGAATTACACTGATTAACGAGTGAGACGAGGTTTGATTGTCTCCATCAAAGTCGCTCTTTGTTATTAAAAGAAGCAGAAGCAAGTCAAGCGGAGCTACACTCACACAACAACAACATACACTGAAACACAAGTCGTTTTCAGATAAGTCTGGATTTCAACCGCAGGTCATGTCTCCATCCTGCAGACAATCTACAGGCTTTAGAATCAAGTATCTGCCCCGAGATAGGCTCACAAATGTGGGGAATGACTGAATAATTGTTCATGTAAAGTAAAAAGTATAAAATTGAATTCCTACAAGTTAAAGTCACATGCTAATTTAAACATTAATTGTTGCAGATGGTGATAAATACAAATCTTTTTGGATCAAGTCTTTTTTTGGTATTTTTTTCGCACATTTCAGTCAGAACTGCATTTCATCAAGAAATCAATTCAGAAAATTTTTGGAAAAATCAGTTGCCGGAATGACAGGAAATATTAAATTTAATTTTTAAGTGGCTATTTGCATTTTGTCTTTGGGGAAACAGAAACACATGTAGATACAGATCATTGTCAAATTTGACCACAATTAAAGTAGTTTCATGCAAGATGTGGATATTCAACATGACTGATTCATCACCTCCAACCTCCAGGCGTCGCCCTCCTGCTTCATCTCCATCCTCTACTGCATCCTCTACCCCCCCCCCCCCCCCCAGGCCTGTTATTCTGCTGGCTGCCCAGAGATGAGAGGAGCCGGCTGACTGATTGACTCCCGGGGCTGTCGGTGCTAATCCACAGCTTCACCGGCTTTCTCTTCATATCTCTGTATCTGCCCAGCCCCCCCCCCACCACCACCACCACCAGAACACACCTGTACTCCCAAAACTCTGGCTTCAGGCTAATACTTCCCCTTCTGTCCGCTTGTCACTTTCTGTTGTTATCACTTCATATTTTCTTTCTGCCGTGTGAGTTTCTCTCCCCGACTGGAACGAGAGTCCCGGGTTGTGACCAGCAGCAGTTTGCAGTGTGAAGGTTTCTGCCAGCGCACGTTACGGTGAGAATAAAATCCAGGATCGGTTTGTGCTCGGTCTCGCCTCTCGGGGCCGAAAGCGTTGCAGCTGTGAAGTTTGATGTGAGTCAAGTAAGAGCAGGACACAGTCGAATTTCAACAAACGTCCAGCCGGTTCATTTTTCATTTTTTGAGTTTTACATTTGACAACCTTCTTATACTGTGTGTTGCAGCCATAGTTACTGGCTAACTTTTAGTGGATATTTTCTTCGGAGCGTTGATGTGGGAACTCAAGTGCAGGATTGGCTCCAGCTGCTAAAGCTTTGGACCAATCGTACGCCTGCTTACGATCGGCTCTCCAATCAACGGAAACTAATCCAGGTTCCAGGGACCACCACTCTCAGTTTGCCAGTGTGCCTTTTTTGCAAGATTTATGATTGTCAATTTTATAATGAAAGCTTTGAAACTATCCAGGTAATAAAGGCTGATCACATATAGAACTGTCTCCACACAACCAGAAGGTTCAGGGTTTGAATCCTGATTTGTTCAGAGTCTTTCTTGTAGAAGTATGCATGCTCTCCTCTTGTCTAAGTGGATTTTTTTCCTGGTACATCAGCTTCCTCCCACATTCCAAAGACATGAAGATCACTTCTTTGATTTAAATAGCATCAAATTACCCTTTTCCCCCTGTTTTAGTTCATCTTCATTATTTATTTTTTACACAATTTCACTTTACTCCTTTGAAATGAATTACTCATCTTGAAATAGAACACTTGGTTTAATGTTGCTTCCCTGTCTCCCTATGAGCTGGATTGTGTCACTGTGAAATGAGTCTCGCTCCGGCCACCAGTGAATCCAGTGGAATGAAAGGAAGCTCACTTGTAGAGTCACCAAGGACAAAGCTGAAACATGACTATTCTTATCGGGCTACATTTCTTTTTCTCATTAGAATAATCATTAAATGCCAGGACAGCTTAGGTACAAACAACCCAGTGGACGATGCCCTTGGCAAAAATATTCTGCATTGTTATTACTATGATTATTTTCCTGAGCCACATAAAAAAGTAGATGATGAAGGAAATTAATTAACCACAAGCAGGGGACCGGAGGAAGCCAGGAGCGGGGGGGGGTGGCTCGCCCGTGAGTAATGGCTCGGTGGAAAATGTCACAATACATCATGCGGCGGCTAAACCGACAGAAAGACAAATTCACAAGTGGACTTCAGCAAGGTAATAGAGGAGAATGAGAAAAGATAAATGAAGGCAAAGTCTGAAATGAGAGAGAGAGGGGGAGGAGACGGGAGCAGGAAGAAAAGGAGCTTTGAAGCAAAGTGATTTTGTAAATTTATATGATTATTATGAAGTGTCTGCCATGCTGGAAAAATCCAGTCCTAAATCTAGCTAAATCTATTACCTGCCACTGCACTGGGTCTCCCAGGGAAACAAGAAATACCTCAGTTCATCCATTTTCTGTCTTACGCTTATCCGAGGTCGGGGGTGCAGTGACAGGAGGCTTTGGGGGTTCCAGGCGTCCCCCTTGACAGCTTCCAGATCCTTGTGGGGGATCCGAGGGCTTTCCAAGGCCGGATTGGGAAATTTTATCCCTCCAGCGAGGTCTGGGTCTAACCTGGGGTCTCGTCCCAGTCGGGCAGGATCAGAACAACTCCAGGTGACGGCACCCAGGAGGAAAGATGCCCGAGCCACCTGACCTGACCCCTCTGACCTGGAGGAGTAGCGGCTCCACTCGGAGCTTCCTTCCGCGTGTCTGCACTCCTCATCTCAATTCTACGGTGGAGTCCAGCCACCCTGGGGAGCGAACCCATTTTGTCCGCTAATATCCACATTCTCATTCTTTGGGTCGCTTCCCCGGAGCTCATGACGATAGGTGGCTGATGGAAAGTTTTGCCTTGTGGCTCAATGCTCCGGTACGACGCTGACATTATACTGCTGGTGCAGCACCGATCTGTTGCTCCATCTTTCCCTCGATCGGGGACAAGACCCCAAGATGCTAACACTCCTTCACTTGGGTCAGCGAGCAATCTGCTGTTTTCTGACAGGGACGTCTGCAATGTACTCGACTGCAATTTTTCCCCATTTCACTTCATCGCTTGTAATATTTCTTAAATCTGTTATACGCCTCCGTTCAAACCCATTCACAAAACAAGGCGTGCACATTATTTTCAGGCCTGCGTGTGATCACACTGGGATGCTTCTTTTATCCTTTGAGCTAAACGTCATAGTTGTATTGTCGTCAGTTAATAATTCTGTTTCAAGGAAGTGAAAGACCGACATACAGACTATGAAACTCCATAGGGAACATAACAGAGCTCTTAACACTTGCACACATGCAGAGTAAGTGTTTCATATCAAGCTAATGAAAAACAAAGACACGGTGTAAGTTAAATAAGTTCGTTTTAAAAAGTGCAGCAGAAAAGCCTCAGTGAATTTACATGTTTTCCTGACTTCTGCAGCATTGGAGCTTTTGCAGCTTTCATCCATCCATTATCTCTTCCACTTCTCCTGTGAGGGTCTCAGGGGGATCCCACCTTGCAGTGGGTGGGAGACCACCCTGGAGAGGTTCCCAGTGTATCGCAGGACAAAAAAAAATCGAGACAAACAACCATTCACAACTGAAGTTCGCCTCCAATCTCCGATCTGCATGTCTTTGACTTCAAACACAGGGAGAACATGCAAAGTCCACACAGAAAAAAACCTTCCTCGGGATTTGAAACCTGTTCAAACTTTGATTAATCACAGTCAGACGTCTGTTCGGATTGTTCTCAGATATCTTTCATGTGGGGTTTGAAACCCTCAAGCACTTAGGATGAATGACAGGCTGTACATTACAGACACTAGACTTACTCTGCCTCAATTCCCTCACGCTCTGGTGATTGAGTAGATTCAATACTTATTCCACTGAGCTCTCACTGTTTCACTATCCACCTTGACACCGGACCTGAGTCCCAGACCTTGTTAAAAACCTCTCTTCAGATAACCCACTTCATTCGGTCCCCATCACTCATCAGCATCCTTCAGGTGGAAGGGGGGGGGGGGCTTTAGCAAACACAAATCACATGCGACCCGCTAATCTGATTGGCTGATCAGAACTGTAAATGAAACCGTGCCAGAGCCAATTACAGCAGGCGCGAGTCATTAAGAGAGATGACTTCGGGGAGAGGAGACAGGTGCGGCGCTGCTAGTCTGGCAAATGACTTTCAGAATAGAGTTTGTGTTATCAGTGGCGGGCTGCTCCACCCAGCGAGTGGAGGAGGACGGTGTGTTGATAGGACTTCACGTCGGCTTGCACTGCGAGCTGCGTTCCTGCTAATTAAACACTGAACCTCCCTCACCTGAGAGATCTCGTGTTTTGGTTTTTCCCCAGAAAAACTTAGCTGAAGGATTTTTTAACCGTGATTCGCCGCCAGATCACAAATAAAAAGTGTTTACACGTCCAAGTGAAACGTTTATAATTATCTAGATCAGGGGTCTTCAACGTTTTTCAGGCCAAGGACCCAGTGCCATGTATAAAAATAGCTACCTTGTTATTGTGCATTCAATACTAACCTATTCAAATATTACACGGGTTCATATATTCATGTTTTTAATTTAAACATGTGCAAGGGTGGCCATGTTAATGTGTATTTACATTTAAATTTGTGGGGGAAAATTTTTTAAAAATTTTAAAATTTTAAAAATTACCTAATCAACCAAAGATTTCCAGACCCCCCTGCAGTACCTCCGCGGACCCCCTAGGGGTCGCGGACCCTCTGTTGAAGACCTCTGATCTAGTTTCTTCAACTAGACAGAGCCAAGCCCAAATTATTATAAGTTTTATTTGGACGGGTTTTGCATTTTTTAATTTGTGGAGTGCTTTCAAACTACTGTACAAACAGCAACCATCCAAAATTAGTTACACATTCAAAAGTGATTATAGGCCCGACACACACACCTGTTCTCCCCCGACCTGAACAGCTGAACCTCACTCCCCCGATGAAGTCCACTTTCCCTCAACCCTCTGCCAGAGTGTCTGCAAGTCGTTTTCACAGGAGGCGTTTTTTAACGTGTGACAGCGGGAAAATCGTGGGTGAAAATAATAAAATGAATGATGGCCGACTCGCGTTTCGCTGCCTCGGCTTCAGGGTCTTGGTGGCGTGCACGCTGACTCACTGTCACACTGTCACGAGTCACGAGGACACAACACGAGTGACACTCGGCTCAGCCTCATCGCTGGAGCAGCAATTGAAGAAAAAACAATTTTCTTATGGAAACGAGACAAAGCATTTCCTCCTCTCGTGATTTGCGACAACCGCAGCTGGACGAGCCGTCAGTCAACTTTAACAGCTCTGTGGTAATCATATATTATTATTATATTGATAATATGTTGAGCTTTTGGAATGATGTCAGCAAGGCATGCTGTGGCTATGTGCATTAACAAATCTGCATTCACACTTCTGAATCTGAACATTTGTAAGGTTGTGGATATGAAATCCTGTTTTGCAGCTGCAGAATCATTTGGTGAATACCACCATCGATGTGTTGGTGCACATTTCCTCCAATCTAGACATTGTCCACTGAGCATCCAATCAGAAGAAGTCAACCAGACCAATCAGGGGCAAAAGAAAACCCCGATGTTGAAGCTAGAAAACATAATTTGGACTTGCTCTAAAAATGAATGATGCTTATTTGACGAAATGACAAAATGACCACTAAAATAACAAATGTAAATCTCATGTTGAAGATGGAGGATAAGTTAGTTTCCATCAACGTCTGTTTACAATTTCATACAAACCCAAATTGTATATA